>NC_089203.1:2046266-2116266 GCF_963930695.1 Labrus bergylta | reverse complement strand
GAAGAACAGGACGAGTGTGTGGAGGAGAGAGAGAGAACAAATCAGTGCTTCATTTACCAGCTGTAGTGTGTCTTTGTGTGTGCGTGAACATTTGCATCTGTATGCATCGTGCCCCAATTACAACACAAATGCTTTAAAACCCAATCAGCAGCACTCCTCTTCCCTCTCATTACCTGCTTCTGTTTGAGTTTTTCAGGGACAGTGTGAAATTGCCCGTGAACACACAAACACAGCGTGTACCTCTTCAAAAAGTACTCCCACACCATCCTGCACACACCTGAACATACGAGCACTCAGAAACACAGCTCTCTTTGTTTTCCGGGCGCCGCTCTCTCTGTTTAGGAACCCGTTCTGTTCATGAGTAACGTCGCACAGTGTCATGACAACCCAGCGTGTTCTCATCCAGGCTTTCATAACTCTAAGATCTTCTGCAGCTCATGAGGTAAACAAGTTTGCATCTGTGAAGCATCCACTTCAACACTTGTTTCGGAAAAGTATTCAAATACAAGCTGTGAAAAAGTTATGCTTTTGGTTTAACATGGGACTTGAACCCCCCGGTCCCCCTTGGAATGTTCTGCATTGTTTAGTCCCCAGACTTTATCTGTTTTCTTACCTAACATCCATCATAATGGGCAACAGATGTTATTACGTTAAGTATCAATCCATCAGTCAATCAATTTTTATTTGTATAGCGTCAACTCATAACAAGTGTTATCTGGAGACACTTTACAAAAAGCAGACAAAAGACCTTACTCTTTGTCTGTTAACATTACAAAAGAGCAGGTAAAAAGACCATACTCATGTTTATATTACAAAAAGCAGGTAAAAGACCTTACTCTTTGTCTTTTAACATTACAAAAGAGCAGGTAAAAAGACAATACTCATGTTTATATTACAAAAAGCAGGTAAAAAGACGATACTCATTGCTATGTTACAAAAAGCAGGTAAAAGACCTTACTTATTGTTATGTTATAAAAAAGCAGGTAAAAGACCTTATTTATTGCTATATTACAAAGACCCGGCCTATCCATCATGAAGCAGAAAAAGTTACAGTGGTATCGAAACATAGCTGTTAACTTCTGGATGAAGACACGCCTGTGCCCAAGAAGGAAGACTTGGCCGGCCCTTGGGTGGGTCATCGCCATCGCTTGACCACAGAGAAGAAGTGGGGGTCTGTGTGAGACCACGCCCTCTAGTGGATGCACTGTTTAACGTCCATCCAAGCCGAGTATTTGGGTCCTCAGGTAACTCCCTCCACACTCTGAGGACGACAGGTTTCATTACTGCTTGAATGGTTTTTGCATTGAGCTGTTTTCTTCTTGGGCAAAGCCTTGAGATTAACAGAGCACATCAGGGATGGAGCACCATGCATCATCAACCTGGACGGAGCGGGGCGAGCAGTCACAAGTGGTCCTCCACAGTTTACCAGCACTGAGCACTCGATGACTCTCCTCTGCTCTCGGGTCAGAACAGTCAACATCACGGCCGGGCACACGGGTTACAACGAGCACCAGAGTGTGGCGGGATCATTGTGTCAGTTTAACAGAGATCCACTCTGCAGTTCACCTCCATCACTTTAAAATCCCTGAAACGCAGTCCAGACTTTATTCTAAAATATATCAAATCAAAATGCTGAAATCCCTGACATGCTGAGTGACTCCCTCATGAGGTGTTTAGGACGTGTTGCTGTGATTACAGAACATCATAACTTCACTGATCACTTGTTCTCATATGGTGGGTCATGTTTCTTTTGTTCTGTCACATGTTCTGTATCTTCTGAGGTCCAAAATTGATCATTGTTCATTGAATAAAATCTGATTGGTTGAAAAATATCTGAAACGTGGGTCTCTCATCAAGGAGTCGGTGGAGGGACCGGAGGCCAGACCAGTTGATGATTACTGGATTCAAAAATAACCATAAAATGTTAAATGTTCAACATTTAACATTTATCTTTGCATTCCAATTCAGAGAAACCTCATCGTCCACATGTGGCCAAGAATACCAACTTCATATAACCTGAAGATTGCAGAAATCATAAAAAGCATGAAAAATATCTTGAGACAACATTTGTTATAAATTTACAAATAAATACTGATTTAAAAGATCCACACAATTCTCTTCATCACCTTAAAATCCATCAAATTCAATTTGGACTTTACTCTAAATAGTATAAAACTAAAAATCCTTTTCACACACATGCTCCTTATAATTCCTAAACTGTTCAGCCCCATGATATAAACATCATCAACCCTCGCCCGTCACGCCCTAGTTTGTGCACGTCCTCATAAATTAATGCTACACATCTGCAAAACGCAATATGCATACAACCACTAGGAGCAGTGTAGAGAGCAAAATGGGCGGGATGTTTAATAGATCCGGATAGGATAGGATAGGATAGTACTTTATTGATCCCCAGAGGGGAAATTCGGGCGTTACAGCAGCACAGACAAGAAAGTTCAAATACACATTAAACAGAATAGATAAGATAAATAAAAATAAAAATAAAAATAAAAATAAAAATAAAAATAAAAACAGGGGTTATATACAGTACAAAATGAATGATGAAGTTAACTGGGGGGAATTGAGAATTGAGACAGTATTTGAAGAGAATGACAAGATAAAGTTACAAGGGATGATTAAAGTGACTTGGTATGATAAATGGGTAAAAAGCAGAGAAGAGAGGCAGTGTTGTACCACAGTACTGCAGAGTGCAGTTATATAATATAATGTAGTATAATATAATATAGTGCAATATGAACAATATAGTGTAATATAATGAAATGTTATATAATATAGACTAGTATAATAATATAATAAAAATATATAGAATGTACAGTATATATGTATATATATTGACCTAAATAATAATAATAATACAACAATACAAAGATAATAATGAAGCAGGTCATGTGGGTAGTGTTTTATGGGGGTGAAGTTTAGTGTCAAGGATGGACTGTTATTGTTGTCATAGGCTGCTGTTGTACAGTCTTATGGCAGTGGGCACAAAGGAGCGCCTGAAGCGCTCTGTTTTGCATCTGGGGGGGGGATGAGGCGTTGGCTGAAGGAGCTGCCCATCTGCCACAGCTCACCATGTCGAGGGTGAGAGGAGTTATCCAGGATGGATAAGATTTTGTCCTTCATCCTCCTCTCACCCACTGTCTCCAAACTGTCCAGATCCAGACCCACTACAGAGCGGGCCTTCCTCACCAGCTTGTTCAGCCTGTTTGCCTCACCAGTCTTGATACCACCCCACCAGCACACCACAGCAAAGAAGAGGGCACTGGCCACCACAGACTGGTAGAAGGTCCTCAGGAGTCTGTTGCAGACACTGAACGATCTGAGTCTCCTCAGGAGGAACATCCTGCTCTGTCCCTTCCTGAAGAGGGCGTCAGAGTTGTGAGACCAGTCCAGTTTATTGTTGATGTGGACCCAAAGGTACTTGTATGAGTCCACGCTCTCCACTTCCTCCCCCTGGATGATGACTGGGGCAGGGGGCCTCTTCTTCTTCCGGTAGTCCACTACCAGCTCCTTTGTTTTGCTGATGTTGAGCTTCAGGTGGCTTTCGCACCATGTGACGAAGCTCTCTAACTGTCCTCTGTACTCCTTCTCGTCGTCATCAGTGATGCACCCAACAATGGAGGAGTCGTCGGAAAACTTTTGGAGGTGGCAGGAACCAGAGTTAAACCTGAAGTCTGATGTGAAGAGAGTGAAGAGAAAAGGCGCCAGAACAGTTCCTTGGGGTACTCCTGTGTTCAGAGACACAGCCGTCGACTCTGACACACTGTGGCCGGCCCGTGAGGTAGTTGAAGATCCAGGCTGAGATGTCAGGGTGCAGCTGCATATCCAGCAGTTTGTCCCTCAGGAGGCAGGGCTGGATGGTATTGAAAGCACTGGAGAAGTCAAAGAACATGACTCTCACAGTGCTTCCCTTCATCTCCAGGTGTGACAGGGCTTTGTGGGTCAGGAAGATGATAGCATCCTCCACACCAATATGCCTCTGATATGCAAACTGCAACGGATCTTGGAAAGCAGTGAGCAGGGTCCTCAGGTGCTGGAGAACCAGCCTCTCAAATGTCTTCATGACATGTGACGTGAGTGCTACAGGTCTGTAGTCATTGAGAGCGCTGGGACGACCTTTCTTTGGAGGTCCAGGGTTTTATTCCCTCTTGTAGCACAGTGCACATACTGTTTAAAGTTCGTCAGGACAGGGGAGAGAGAGACATGATTAAAGTCCCCGCTGATCAGTATGAGGGCGCTGGGATGCTGGGTTTGTAGTCCTGCGATCATAGTGCGGATGACGTCACTCGCGCTAGCAGCTAACGCTGATGGTGGGACGTAAACAGCAACAGCAAGATCAAGTCTGCAACTACCGCTGTCATCTGAGAATGAACATAAACCTCCTCGAGTGTCGCCCTGTTTTTTTACTTTACAACATGCAGATCCGGACTCTTCAGTGTTTTAAGGTCTGATTCATGTGGTCCCCCCTCCCCCCCTCTAGAGGACTTCTCCCCCAAAGCTGGCTAAGCATACGTGAGGTTCAAAAGCAAGAATGTTTGAGCCTGTAGCTTGCTGGAGATGAACATTCTTGATAATTACCTGCTGCATTCACGCATCTGCTAACCCTGAAAGTTTTTGGTACAAACACGGATGATGCTCTAAGCTGTCAGCTCTGAGGGGTTAACTGCTGCTTTGATCCACCTGCTCTCTGACCCCAACATCTGTTAATTAAGCAACCCAGTCTCATGTCAAAATGTGTAATACCTACGTTGGTCCACAGCGCAAAATGTAGTAGTTTCACAATAAGGGCTCTAAAATTGTGACATGTCTACATTTCCTTTTGCCTATTCTTTTGTATAGGCATACCTCAGGTCACGTGACTGCCCAGTTTTCCCCTGGCGAAAAAAAAAACATGGCATCCCTTCTATTTTTGGAGGAAAATGCAATATTTTTGATCTATCTATCTATCTATCTATCTATCTATCTATCTATCTATTCGATCTATTTATGATCTTTAGTTTGTTCGTTTCTACAAAGATTCTTTCAGGCCTCGATAGAAAAACATTGGGATATTACGTTTTCTACTGTTACTATGGTGGTTGCTATGGACGCTATCAACAACGAACCGGAAGGAAGTGGACGTTCGGGTCGTGGCTCTTAAAACGGGTTACATCAGACCCTAGACATCAAATTAAACTCCTATGCAATAAATAATGATTTCTGTTACATTTTTATGGATGTCTTTTATTACAACCAAATTTAATAAAACGATTGGAACAGATCGATGCATATTAGCAACATTATAAACTATCAAATGTAACAATACATGAAGACAATACTGTACAGTTTGTGTGATTTATATGATTTCATAATTTTATTGAACAATAAATCCTGACGGATTAGATTAATACCAGAAAATGCAATCAATAAAGTAAACGGCCAGCGATAAGAACAACAAACGGGCGCATGACACTGACATCAAATAATGACGTATTGATAATCGTCACTTGTGAGCGACCTCTTTATTAGATCTTTCAGGGGGTATTTACTGATGTTTTTTAAGGTTGGTTGCAAAAACACATTTTAAATCTGTGTTAATCAAAGATCCCATTCCAGGAATCTAAGCAAAAATCCATTCAAAAAGGCCATTATGCTATGATCTGCCAGTGTGCTGCTGACATGCGCAATCGTGCAGTCACGCCCACTGTCGGTTTAAAGGCCGAGGGCGCGTTCACTATCGATTCAACGCCCCCCACCCCCCTCTCTCTTCCAAAAGACAGAGGGTCATTCTCCACTATATGCTGTATAATTTGTGAACAAGACTGATGTTAAAAACTCCTTTTAAAGGTGCTTAAAAGAGTTAATTTGACCATTTGAGGCCTAGCAGAGACAAGAAGCCTTTTGACCTGTTCAACCCTGTTGCTCTTTGGCTCTCATAACAATCACATGGGATGTTTCAAAGATATGAAAGACATTAAACTGAATATTAAAACCATGACTGATGACAAATTAGATTAACTCTTCTATAAGGAAAGTACTAGGATGAATTAATATGGACAAGAGCATAAGAGATCTTTACTTTTAGCCATAATTCTGAACCAAGCACTTAAGGCTGTCCTCCAAGCATATAGTTCCCCAGATTTCATGATATACTTAAACCAAAACAAACAAACAAACAAACAAACAAAATAAAAAAAATAAAAAACATTGTATGTACTGGGCTTTGAAAGAGCTTTATGAAAGTATGACTGCAAGATCAGAATATTTAAGTTTTTGGCTTAGAGCTAAACGACATACATCGTTGGAAAGGTGGAGGTTACATATGTGTAGGTTACATATGGAGTAACATATGTGAAGATGAGGTTTCAACATAACCCCTGTTTTGAAATAATGCCCTTTGAACCTTGACCCAAGGGCATGTTGGAAGGCTTATACCTCAGCAACAAAAGGGGCTACAGATATGGGAATAACTGTTTTAGAGAGGTCTTAGAACAAAGTATCATGTGAGGGTAGTCAGCTCACCAAAACAACAGGGGGAGCTGCTATATGTGGTTAAAATACATTTTAACAAATGTATCAATTATTTTTTAAATATCTGATAACATAAATGTGTTAACCATCCAATTAAACTCCCCTGTGTACCCTCAATTAAATATATATTACTTCTTAGGTAAGGGAAACACTGAGATTTGTCTAAAAGACTGCAATTCCTCAGAGTCAAGTCATACAGCTTGATACTGAATGGCGCCATAATTGTAGTATTTTCCGTTTCCAAAAAAAGGTTGTAACTAGAATTATAAAAGGCTTACAAAAGATATATTCACTGAATATGTCACGGATCTCGTGTGACCGAAGTATTTATTGCATAGTACATATATGATCTATGTTAAAATAAAGATAAAATAAAATAAATTACATTTTGTTAAATAAAATCAACGCACGTCCACTTCCTTCCAGTTCGTTGTTAATAGTGTCCATAGCTATCACCATAGCAACAGTAGAAAACGTAACATTCCAACGTTTTTTCTGGCGAGACCTGGAAGACTGAATAAACAATATCATTCGCAATGGATTGTGGGATGGGTAGTTCCTTGACTCCGGACGAAAATGATGTACACAGTCTTAAACCTATACCTTTGTTTCCGTTTTTAATGCCGTTTTGGTGCCGAATTGAATGTACTATAGTCACGAGTGTTGGGGTAGCTTTTTGTCTTGGTCCCAGGCGCCAATCTCTTGATATAGGGATTTTGTGAAAAATCAATGGAGGATTTGAATGGGAAAATTTAATTCCAGAACCAGAGCTGCCGAAAAAAGGGCCGTGAATCGAACGTCCACTTACTTCATTGTTGATAGCGTCCATAGCAACCACCATAGCAACAGTAGAAAACGTAACCACCCAATGTTTTTCTATCGAGACCTGAAAGAATCTTCGTAGAAACGAACAAACTAAAGATCATAAACATAAACCGAACGAAGATTATAAAGATACAATGTACATTTGTCGCCAAAAAGGTCAAAACGACACTTAAGCCTCAAACTATCTTAAAATATTGCATTTCCGCCGAAAATAGAAGGGATGTCTGTCATGTTTTGTTTTTTTTCGCCAGGGGAAAACTGGGCAGTCACGTGACCTGAGGTATGCCTATACAAAAGAATAGGCAAAAGGAAATGTAGACATGTCACAAATCATGTCTCTAAACACACCGTCCATAAGTATACACACCCAGCTATCACTCTCTCCCCCTCTGTCTCTCTGATATACAATCAGTTTAGCTCTCCCCTCCCCGACGTGCTCTCTCTCTCTCCTGTACTTGCTCTCTCCCTCTCTCCCCTCCCCGACATGCTCTCTCTCTCTCCTCTACTTGCTCTCTTTCTCTATCTCTCTCTCTCTCTCCACTACGTGCGTGCTCTCTCTCTCTCCTTAACATGCTCTCTCTCTCTCCTTAACATGCTCTCTCTCTCTCTCTCTCTCTCTCTCTCTCCTCAACATGCTCTTTCTCTCTCTCTCTCTCTCTCTCTCTCTCTCTCTCTCTCTCTCTCTCTCTCCTGTACTTGCTCTCTCCCTCTCTCTCCTCCTGTCTTCATGATTGAAGGAGCAGCTTTTCTATCTTTATTATGCAGCGTCCTGACAGACGCCTCTGGCTCACTACTACTACGCGCACACACACACACACACACACACACACACACACACACACACACAAACACACACACACACACACACACACACACACACACACACACACACACACACACACACACACACTCACATTTATACATATGCATTCAGCGGAGCCGTGTTTGTGCAGATAAAATATTCCTTTAAACTTGTACGTGATTGTTGTCAGATGCAGTTAAATGTAAAAAGGTGCCCACAAGCAGCATTTTGAAACACAGTGCTTTGTTCTCAGGGATGTATTGTAATGTTAATCCACTAAAACACCTCCTACTGTACGGTCGAGTGAGAGACACCTGCAGGCTGCAATGACATTGTGGGTGTTGTTGACTGTTTAAAATGACGTATGTAGAGCATGTAGTATACTGTAAGTGTTATCTGCATGAGATGTTAGAAAGGAGCATGTTTGTTTGTGTTGTTTTCTCCCACACAGACAACCTGCAGGACTTCAGGGAGTCAACTCACCAGCTCCATCTCTCCAAACATCCTTTGGCCTCTGTGACAACTAAAGTGGATTTAATGTACTCGCTTTGCAGTGCTGTCTTCCTCCAACACTCGGTGTGACTCTTCCACTCTTTATCTGAGTCCTGGAGCCACCTTAGAAATTAAGATTTGTTCATGAAAAAATCAGACAAGTCATCCGTCTCCCTCAAGCAGCAACCTCCAGTGTTGAAAAATGAAGCCGATGCTGAAGTGTTAAATCCTGCAGTTCCTGGAGTGTCCACTAGAGGCTGGCTGCAGGAACACAGGAAGTCACATACACACCCATTCTAAAAAGTAGACATAACGTTCCTCAACAGCTTGGATAGACGTTAAAAAAGTGAGGTTCAAGGAAAGTGTCTTTAAGTTCCAGTAAAGAAACCTTATTTTGATGAGAGTAACTGCCAATTTCAACAAAGTTGCGCCATGGTCCGTCAGCACCGCGCAGAACATCGCTGTTGGCTGCTACTCTAAGTCGATGCTCCTGTCCGTCACAGGAGCGTACCAGTCTGAGAGTCTATATTTGACGGAGCATTAAGCTGAACAGATTAGATCGATGCAGTGAGGAAGTCACACAAGGACATGCACAGTGCGTCCAGTCAATTTCAAAATAAAACACAACATACAGACTCCTGATTATATTCCATCACTTCATCAACATGACGTCAAAACAGAATGAACAACAAATCATCCTCAGAAAGACTCTTGTTCTCTTTATTTCCGCGTGATCTTGTAGTTCTCCTGTGATCTTGTAGTTCTCTTGTGAACTTTGGCACTAATGGAACACAGCGTCCACAGACTATTTGGCAATTGGCAGTGACATAAAGCTAAAGAGAGCACAGACACAGGTAAAGAGCTGTGTTTGTAAATATATATTTTATTTAAATCAAAGTGATGGAGAGAAGACACAACAGCATTAACTCAGAAACATTCTCATGCAGCATTAACAATGTTTCTTACACAGATATTAGATTTATTCTAAGCTTTTTAAAAAGTGCACCTCGGTGGGTTCTCTTTCTGTTTCTGCATAAGACGTACAGCGTGGGTTTGAGACCCACTGCATCAGAACTATAAACCTGCTCTTCCTCTGGTTGAGGCCTCAGGCTTCAGGCTGAGCAGCTGTTTCCTGTGAACATGTTCTCTCTTCGTTTAAAGACAGAACACAGAGCGCTCCATCCTCGCCTTGTATCGCTCCACTCTGTGTATCAGTCTCCATAAAAATAAAAGTGAAATATTCACTCTTTATTTGAACAGCATCAGCTCTGAACATTAGGCTGCATCCAGCGAGCAGATAAAGGAAAGGAGAGAAGCTTTGAAAGAGGAGGAAGACGCTCCCCCAGCTTTGTGAGTGGGAGGTGCAGTGGGTGAGTGGGAGAGCGTTGGTGTGTCTGAACAGCACACCTACACCAGCTTTACATCTGAGAGCATGGACAGGAAGTGAAGGAGCCCTTCAGTATCCTCATGTTCACATGTATCACTGAGGTAGAAATCAAAGGTTTATGTAGCTGTCAGTAACGTCTAATCCGCCAATTTCTACATACTCTGTGCATGCTGCAGTCTGTCAGCGGGTTACGCCGTACTCTGCCACTATAGTCAATGCGTGCCAGCAGCGCCACTCCAATCTGCTCTGTTCAGAAGACTCTCCAATCAATTTCCCACGAAGCTTGCTGCAAGCACGCGTTAAGCTGGACAGAATAGATCTAATGTGAAAGTCTAAAAAAAAGAAATAAGCAGCCTGCCACCTCCCATTACATTTTTCATTTATATATTTATTAAAGGGATACTTCACCCATTGAAACATGAATCTGTATTGACATTGGGTCATATATGTATATATTATATATGTGAAATAAGTTTTGAAGTTAGAGCCTTCTTGACCGAGAAAAGGCAGAAAGTGTCTTTTTGGCTCATGGATGAAAGACACCAAATCCCAGAATGCACAGCACCGCATGCAACTCCCACTAAGGTCCTCTATTTACAGACATTTACTACAACTTTTTGCACTTAGAAACACAAAGATATCCCCTCTCAGGGGAAAATGAGCGCAGGATGCACGACCATTCAAAAATACTACCAGGTTTCTATTGATACAAAGCTTAATGCAAATGAGTGAAGTATCCCTTTAAAGGCAGGGTTTGTAATTTTCTAAAATTAGCATGATTTTGAAAGTAGCAATCCCTCAGCGCTCTGTCTACACCCCCTCCCCTCTGTGCTTCCTCTAAAGCCACTCCCCCTCTCTTACATACAGAGCGCCGTCCCTCCAGAAGTGAACCTCAGCTCATTTCTTGCATTGTGTAGAAACTACATCGTCTCATGTCTCATTCAGCGCTTAGTAAACACTGAACTATCATAATACATGTTTAAAAAAAGTGTGCGCAAGAGGTAGAGAGCGAGCAGGGAGACGTCAAGGAGGTGTCTGATTGGTTCATCAGATTGGTAGCTCGTGCAGACATTGGTCAAAGTTTTTACAGACTTACAACTGATACAGATGATGGATTTTCTTTGTTCCTTTTTCAGAGAACATGAGTTATTAATTTCTGTCAGGACCTAAAGACAATTTACACCAGAATCTTAAAAAGTGGATCTGGAGGAAATTACCAACCCTGACTTTAATTGTTTTGATCATATGATGAGGGTTCAGCATCTTTCACCAAAGTGACAGAATGTCTCTTTCAATATGGTGAAGACGTCGACGTACGATCCAATGAGGTCAGTGACCAGGGACCAGTGAGACTACGTCCACGTGTCACTACGACAGGGATGAAAAAGAGAAGCCACTTGGGCACGTTTGCAGCCTCTAAGTTATCATACGTCATAAAAGAAGGACTTGAAACCAATGGGTGCCTGAAAACTAGAAACTGAATGTAAACTGGTACGGTTTCATTGCGAGCCTGATCAGCACTCATCACACATTCTCTAACTGCGAGGCTTAAGAGCGAGGGCTTCAAATATGCACAACCATCATTACGGCCCTTCAACCATAATGCTTGTTGCCTGCAATTACTTGCTCCATAAGTATGTCGATCTGAAGCGAGGCTCTGCCGCTGATATGAGCTCTGGATTGCTGGCTGGTGCTTCAAACGAACATTTGCCCCGTGGGTATTAGTGGGAGCAAATCTTAGCCGTGCAGGCAGGAGGACGTCCGTCAGAACGGGAGGCAGAGAGAGGGACTCAATAATGAAGACATCAGACCGAAGGCTGGGAGACCTTCATGGTCTTTGTATTCAGTTAAATGGAACAGATTATTTATGTCTGTTCTATAATAGAGAGCTACGACCAAAGGATACCTATTATACAGCCTGCCTCCATGTGTCACCATGTTGCTTACATTATGAGCCCCATCTGAACCCCCTCCAGGCTCGCTCTGACACGCTATCAGCACCCTGACGTCTGCTTACTTTGGATGTATGGCACAACACACCTCAATGTATTTATCAAAGTCCTGAAGCGTCCACCTGCTGCAAGTCTGCTTAGACTTAGAAATGTTATATTTGTGTCAGAGCCGTCAGCATTAACGAGTTAATCACATTAATCACATGTTATTTTGTCCCTTCAGGCTCACCGTAAATAGTGGTCCTCAATGTCTCAGTGATATAAAAGAAGGACACTGCTGCATCTTTGAATGTTTCATTTCACTTTAACAAACTCTCAGATAGCTCAGCTGACGAGTCCAAAGCAACACCATGTCCAAACAGCCCGCAACGTGAGCGAGAGTCAGTGTCAAAATCAGCCTTATTCTATTGTTTCCTATTGGAGTGTCATAACTGCCCGTGAGCAAGGCGAGGTGGCGCCCTGTTTTTACCCTGACGCCCTGTTACTATTTTCCTCACTAGGGCCTTGCCTGACTTCGGTCTGAAGGGAAGAATCAGGCCCGCAGTCGATTATCTCTTAGTGAGTACCCCGTTTAGTCAGGATATCATTAAAGAAGTGAAGCTTGGTATTAAGCTACAAGGGAGGATGGTGCTAGCACAGATAACATGAGAGCGGTCCAACACCATGACGTGCTCAAACTTTGCCAAACAAGGGCAGTAGAGATTGGAGACAGATGTTACAGATTGATCATTTTAAAAGGACTTTAAAAACCCATTCTGGCGCACACCTGAAGCCAGTGCAGGGATTTAAGAACAGGAGTGACGTGTCGGGTTTGCTTGGTCCTGGTTGAAACACGTGCAGCAGCATTCTGTGGAAGCTGCAGATGTTTTATGGATCTTTGGGCAAGTCTAGAAAAGAGATTCATAGTCCAACCTGCTTGTAACAAAACTACGAGTTAGTTTTCCCACGTCAGACTGAAAGGTCCTTATTTTGGGAAGAAAGAAATATGATCTGGGTAAGTTACTGTTACTGTAAAAGTCGCTGGGTTTCTACCATCAGCGCTGATTAAAGAGTATCAGATCATTGTAAAGGTTATGAGTTCCATTAGGATGCATGGCAGCTAACAGTCACTCTGTATTGATGTTCTATACATGGAGCAGAAATGGCTTTGAAAGGAAAGTGCTGCTGTGGACTCCATGAAGGCCATCAGCGCTGATGATATGTTTGTGTTTCCCAGCAGCCTGCAGAGACACATACAGCCAGGGTTCAGGGTGACTCAGGGTATATTATCTGTGAGGTGTGATTCATGCTGGAGACTGACAGCAAATCATTCAGCTGCAGGTATAGAGGGCTTGCTGGTGTCACCCTCTGTGTCCTTTCTTTGTGCTGTGTGTTATTAACTCAGCAGCCCCCTTTTGTTAAATACATGACATTTATGGTCGTATAGAAACACTTCTTTGCAAACATAGACTATGGAGATTGGTTTTACTTGTTCATGAGTTTGTCTGTCGCATACTCTGAGTGAAAGATGCTGTGTGTGGTTATCGTCAGGTTTTAGCTAACAAAACAAATGTTCTCCTGGAGGCATTCATGTTGCTTGTCCTACTTGTTGCCAACTCGCAACTAGAACGCTGTTAAATTGGGTGTGACAACATTCCCAGCTCCGAGATCCGAGGTAAATGGAACGCACCATTAGATCGATCTATACAAGACAAAGAGGCGGAGCTTAAACCTCCTGACAAACAACTACGACACTTCTACTTGTCAGTAAACTCAACCCTGCCCCTAATTATGCAAATATGTGATTGACTAATTAATCACATCAAAATGGAAAAATAAAGTCTAGTATGACAAATACCAGTTAATAGCTTTAGGCTGAAATAACTCTCAAATGGGTGGACACCTGAGGAACTGGAGTTTTTTACACTTTGCCTTGGCTTCATTTTTTCAACACCGGAGGTTACCGCTTGTAATTCACAGTAGACTCAAGAACATCATAGAGGGCATGTTGAGTCCTTTGTGTCATGTGTTACCGGGCAGCAAGCGTAGTTCACGTGTGCACGTCAATTCTTTTGCAAGTCTCTGTAACAGTTTGTTAACATGATCATGCTTCTCTGATTCACATTGATATGTGCTTGTATCTCTGCAGAGCAGAGATTTGTGCATTACACCGAGCTGAAGAGAGCAGTTGTTAAAATATCCCCACTTTGAAAATGTTCTCTCTTCGTCCTCTCTTTCTGAGGATATTTGATTTACACACACAAAAATGTACCATAGCTCTCTCCCGCCCGCTATAAGGACAGATGACATCAGCGCATATATCAGTGTAATCAAAAATAATATGCTGTCTCAGGGCGAGAAATCAAATTTCCTGAGGCGCACAGAGGGGTTCATTTCCCAGCACTGCCACTTCACTGCAGTCCAGTCGGTCACAGCTGCAGGCTGGAGGACACCACAGCACGACTTCATCAAGGCCGAACACACACACCACCTCATTAGGAGTGGGACACAACGGCCTTATTGCACTACACTGGTTATTGGTGGGAATCAATGACAACTATGTGTACCAATCCCTGCTGCTTTATTTAATCCACTCTCTCTATATCCCCTCCTCTTGCTATTAAAGCTGCTGCCACTGCACAGATCTCATCACCTTAGACTAATAGTGCAATCTCCCCATACAGGCTCCCATATCAAGGAGAACACAGTTATATTCATATAAAACCCATTACTACCCCCTCGTTCTTCACTGACCAACAAAATTGGAGGAATCAGTACAGTAGTGCAAATTGTATTAGCTCACCGTGGGCAAACGAATAATGGGCTGAATCCAGTTGGAGGCATCCCATTATGTAGAGGACACGAGTGGAGGTTTCCATTACTGAAGCTGTCTGCCTGTTGAGGCCATCGTTCACGGAGAGTAAAGAGAACACACAGATTTACAGAGTTAGTCAGAGGGTTATCTGCTCACTGAACTGTGGCCATGTTGTTAAAAAGAATCCAGATAGTCTGCTGTGGACAGGTTCAGTATGCAGGTGTGTATCAGTGGGATCAGACACGTCTCCAAAGTCAGGGGAGGACAGTTTATGTAGAGTTAAGGCTTATTTCTGCTCTGTGTGGGATACACATACAGATACAGACGGAGCTTTCTGCCTGTAATCTGCAGTCATGGAGTTCCTGCAAGTTTTCTGGAAGCTGATGGATACAGACAAAATGTTGCATTTCCACCGGAAGTCGTTGGGGGCATCATCGAGCAGCGTGGCAAACATTTAAAACCAGATCAGGTAGCAGGACTTAATGAGAACAAGAATGTTGTTCTAAGTGTAGTGACTTTATAATGAGAAAGTTGCAACTCAGGACAAAAGTCAGTCCCCATAGAGCCCCATAACTGACTCACTGCAGGAGGCAGACTCTCGTGGACACTGGAGGAACTGCAGCTGCAAAGTTGGACATTTTAACATGAGGCTCTATGGAGACTGACTCACTGCAGGAGGCAGACTCTAGTGGACACTGGAGGAACTGCAGCTGTAAAGTTGGACATTTTAACATGAGGCTCTATGGAGACTGACTCACTGCAGGAGAAAGACTCTAGTGGACACTGGTGGAACTGCAGCTGTAAAGTTGGACATTTTAACATGAGGCTCTATGGGGACTGACTCACTGCAGGAGACAGACTCTAGTGGACACTGGAGGAACTGCAGCTGTAAAGTTAGACATTTTAACATGAGGCTCTATGGGGACTGACTCACTGCAGGAAACAGACTCTAGACCTCTCTCTCTAATGTCTCCCCCTCTCTCTCAGTCCCCTCCTCTCTCCATCTCTCTGTCTCCCCTCCTCTCTCTCTAATGTCTCTCTCTCTCACTCCTTCTAAGAGTTCACTCTCTATCTACTTCAACTCAACTTTCCCACCTCCCTCCCTCTTTCTCCCTCTCATCCCCTCAGCCTCCCTCTTGCTGGTATATGGTTGGCATGGCAACGTAGGCCTACTCTGCTGGAGTGGTACTCAGGCTAAATGGCTAGAATTGGAAGTAAAGTGTGTGTGTGTGTGTGTGTGTGTGTGTGTGTGTGTGTGTGTGTGTGTGTGTGTGTGCGTGCATGCGTGCGTGCATGCTCGTGTTCCTGCAGGGTATCTGGTACTGTATGAAAGAGTTTGCATTATGCTTCAGAGAATAAAGGAAGCAGACAGAGGACTTCATCCAGGTTTAGCATGCTGAGAGGTAACCATGGCGATGTCTTTGTTTGATGAGAGATGTTGTACCTATATAACGTCTCCATTAAATTGATTTTATTCCATTTTTAAACCCAGCATGTTCAGTTTAGTAACATCTGTTCAACTCTCTGTCGTCTGTTACACATCTTCATATTTTAAACGTTTGCATTTTTATGATCACTCTCCATGCCTTTCATACATTCATTATATCACTTATTATAAAACAGTGATGTTTTCATAGCAGCTGATATAAAGGCCTTGTTTACTGCTGCTCCATTGGTAGAAACTCGATCTGAAGTTGAACGTGTTTAAAAACTTCATCCAAAGCAGAACTGTAATGACCCCTCCACACCACTAGGGGTTCCCGTTTGGCTGGTTCTTTCTTCTCTGTTGTTGGATTGGTTGCGGGGTTGTTGTCAGGGGTGAAGCTATACCTGGGCCTGGTGTCATCAATAAATCGTCTTCAGACAGACGTCTCTCTCGTCCTGCTCTCTCACTCGCTGTTTCTTTTTGTTTCACTCACAGTTTCATTATTTCAGTAAATGAATGTCATGTTGTGGTTGTGTTTGTGTTGCTGTTGAAGAGCCGGGCTGTAACTCCACACTGGTTTGTTTAGTCTGACATACAAACCTTTCAACAATCAAGACGTACTGAGCTGTTTGTGATTAAAAAAAAAGATTTGGATAACTAACAATGACATCGTTTACTGTTGACAAGTTTCAGAGTCCCAACTCGTCCTCCAGAGCTTTTTTTTTTTAGGTTCATTTTTTGGGTTTTTCACGCCTTCGTTTAGAGACAGGACAGACAGAGAGAGAGTGAGGGATGACACGCAGGCAAGGAGCCACAGGTCGGATTCAAACACGGGCCGGCCGGCCGCCTGGAGGACCCCAGCCTCTGTACACAGGGCATGGCTCTAACTACTAGACTGTCAGCGACCCCTCCTGATCCTTTTGTTGTGTTTCTATTTAGTTCAGCTATAAAGGTCTCCTGTCTTTAACTGTTTTACATTACCGCTCCGTCTGTGTAGGAACAGAGACTGAAGCTGTTTTTACATTAAAAATATCTGAAAATATCTAGGTGAAAAAAACCACAGAAGTAGTAGTTCAACAACAGAGTCGTCTATACGATTCTACAATGAGAATATGTGTGTTTGTATCCATAGGCGTAATTTATGGGGGGGATGGGTGGGTTGCAACCCATCCAATAATCCAAACCAGCCACCACAACCCACCCAATATGATATCATAATTATTGATAATGAATGTTAAGTATTATAAACACGACAAAAAAATAGTGACGTTTGTCTGCGCCCCCTCCCACTCTGAGATTTGGTTTTGCCCACCTCAGACCTGTGCGTCCCTCCTCTCTCTTTATAAGTCTCTCCCCATGTATGAAGCCAGCACGACAGAAAAAGAAAGCCCAACCAACAATTTTAAGTTGTTGGTTGGGCAAAATAATAAAAATATCTTCCCAACAGGAGGTACGCTACTGCTAGGGCTCCAGTGCCACCACTCACAAGTCAAATAATGTTAACTGAACAAAAGTTAGTCCTACTTTCTGCTGTGCTGTGTCTTAGCCTGTTAGCCAGATTCGCTATTCAGCTTTGTCATCATTGAGCCCAGGAGAGCTCTGTGCGGTCACTTGATCAGCCAAAGATCGTCTATGTACATGAAGATGATTGTTCCATGAAATAATGATAAGGATATCATGTCGATGTTGCTTTTTGGACTTTTTGTATTTAAATTGTGCCTTGTAAGAGCATACCATTCCTACCTGCTCATCTGAAACCTCAGAAAATGACAACGTTTTGCTGCAATGTAAAGTTCAGTCAAGTATATAGTCCTGTTTGATTGTAAGGTGTGTTGTGTTGGAAAGTTGTCTTATATGTTGCTTTGAATTTTATGGTTAAAACTTTTGATTGTTGTGAATGTGATTTATGTTATATTTTCACGATGCTTGTGATCTGTCTCTCTACCTGAGCGGCTCATGCAGCCTGTGTGTGTTTATGTTTATTTACTTGAGCAAATATATGAAGTTTATGTCAAAATATTATATATATATATATATATATAGGTGGCGGAAATCTCAACCCCCCCAATGTTCAACTCAAAGTTACGCCCTTGTTTGTATCAATGCTACGTGTAGTTGAAGAGAATCTCAATGTGAACTAAAGAGTGGAGAAGAACATACTGGAGAACAGGAAACATGCAGCAGCAGGTTGATTAGAGCACGGAGACAATACTAAAGAGATAAATACGAGGAGGTTGGAGGAGTCCAATTGAAAATGTTTTTTAGGAGATTTCTGAAAGTGTGAAAAGCCTGTTACGCACCCGGCAGGATTGCAACATAAAATACCCAAAACAAGTTTCTTCTCCAGTCCCCAAACCAAAGGCAAGATTAATGTCTGGAAATTTAAACAATGATTTATTTTACACCACAAATTCAATGTCCTATAGATCACTGGCTGAAGATGAACAGAAAACCAAACAAAGAAAATAATCTCTTTAGAACACCTATCAAACCTATCAATCTTTGTTGGATGCTGGATGTACGGATGTATTTACTGCTGACTGCAGAACAGACTGCCCCTCACAGGGAGAATAAAGACAACCTTTAACCCTAACTGTTATAGTCTTACATTATATTTCCACGCTCGTCCTCTCTCGCTCGGTGGGTTCACTGGTCCCCATTAGAGGTCTCATGAACAAACTTGTTTTCTCCACTCTGAGTAACAACATGTGTCTCACTGTTTGAGGAAAGCACTCCGGGTTTTTAAGGCAAACTGAACATCTGTGATTTCTTCAACGTTCAGTTTGGAGCTGAGGTCACAGAGAGGTCAGGATTAATGAATAATTAAAGTTTGAAGTAAAACAAAATGAAAGCATCAAGCTGGAATTAATAAATGTTTTTTATGTGATTTATTCAGGAAGACTTTGGTTCCCAGCTGAATGAGAGTGACATGATGTAGATTACAGTAAAACTCCAGATAAAGGCTCAGTCTAGTTCAAGGCGCGGCCCCTTGGAGCAGCGTGGTGTAGCTGCTCGTTTAGACTGATTAAAGAATCCCGGCTCACTCTGCAGGAGTTTTACAATCCCTCCTGATTTTGACTTCGAGCAGCATCACACACTTTAGGAGAATCCAAACAGATCCTCTTCTCCATGATCTCAAACACGCTCAAACTACAAGAAGAAAAAATCATGACATCATCACAGACTACAGGATGATACTCAGATTAACACACCTCCTCCCGTGACCTCAAGTTAACAATGGAGCCGGAGGTTAAATTTGTCATTATAACGCATATAAATGTTTTGTACAGAGAGGAAAACACTTTCTTTTTTTTTTTTTTAAATGAAGTCTTGGGGAGACGGGGACAGCATGGGTTGTTTATTCTTCAGAGAGAGCTGGAGGTCAGATTGTGACTATGAGCATCTCAGCGGACCGGTGCAGGTTTCCTCCTGCTGCCGGTCGCCATGACTACTGTCCACTTTTTACTGTCCTCCCTCGTCTCTCTCGGTGAAGTACGACTTCCTCCAGACCCTTTCATGATGTAATCATTAAGATTCTATATTCTATCGGGGACGTTAAGATCAGATCTTTATATCGTTCACACTACCAAAACAATCTGGGGAGATAATCGGTTCCGAGCAGCCGCGAGTCGGTAGCGACCCCACGATTGTCCGGAAGGAAGAATCGGACCTCAAATCATCCTGATTCTCCTGCAGTCTGAGCCCAGCTTTAGACGCTTCTGTGTATTTAATGTTGAAATAGTTTGTGCATCAAACATAAGGGAGAAAAAGCAGCAAGACACAAAAAAATAAAGATGGACGTCAACATCGGTCCAACAAAGACAGAGTGATGCTCATATGTTTGCAGGATGTGATGGAGGTCAGCATGCTGCTTCACCAAGTCAACTCAAATCTGTGATTTTTATTACAGATTTATATTTATATTTCCTCTGTTTATCCTCTTTCGATGCACACTCTGACATATTCTCTCTGGTGTACATTTTTTGACGCCTGTCTCAAATAAAGGCAGGGTCATTTTATAGACTGAAGTAAATAAAAGTCTGGGGGATTAATAGAAGTTTTACGGTTTGATATTGAAGTGACCTCTTAATATAAAGCTGCAGTGACAACATGAGGAAACAGTTCTTTTCTTTAACGGTTCAAAAGTTCAATCTGTAGACGGATGTGAAGACTCGATGTAGGACCAAAGAAGTTCTGAGATTATTGTGGTCCCGCTCTGAGCATGCTCAGTGTGACTCTTCACCATTTCCTCGACGACCTCGTCTGTTGTGAAAAAGATTCAGTGCTGGTGAATGAATGCATCCTGTCAGAACAGATTAATAAAAATGATCAGAGATTATTATCATTCAGGTGTTCATGTTTACTCTCTCTTTTACTGCATCCATCTGACACACACACACACACTGTCTCTCTCACACACACACACACACACACTCACAACAACACACACACACACACACACACTGTCTCTCTCACACACACACACACACACTCACAACAACACACACACACACACACACACACACACACACACACACACACAAGGAGCAGAGCAGTGTGTGGGTGTGGGTGTGTTTCTGTTCCGTGTTTGTCCAGTAGGTGGCAGTAGCGCTCTGTGTGTGAGCCTCCAGCTCGGCTCATGCAAACACACGGCTCAGTATTCAGGCTGGATGACCCTCCGACCGTCCAGCCTCCGAGATGAGCACACACACACACACACACACACACACACACACACACACACACACACACACACACACACACACACACACACACACTTCCCTCCCTTCCAATCGGAGCAGCATTGAAGGCATTCGGTCCCTGTGTTTTTTGTTTATCATTGTTTTCAGAGGCATGGCGGTGAGCTGTTGTGTTGGCCGGACCGTTGCGCGGGTCTCCATGGTAATAATCACAGCATGTGTGCTTGTTGCTGTTGACAATAAACATAACTCTCCACAGGAGGCCGGCTGTTTGAGCCTAATGAACAGGACGTAGCTGCTGTCAGGCTCCATCCACTAACAGTCACATTTAGAGGGAGTGAAGCTGTCCGCTGGGAGGCTGGAAATAATGCACATTATGTTCATAATGTACACACAGCTCTCCCAAAGGAAGCCAGGTAATGTGCAGGAGAACAGCTCTACCGCCTGAAAAACACTGTAATCTACTGAATCCACGGGCTGCAGACCTCCACTGTGTGTGTGTGTGTGTGTGTGTGTGTGTGTGTGTGTGTGTGTGTGTGTGTGTGTGTGTGTGTCTCCTGGAGTCGAGCCTGCACAGCTATTTAATGCAGAAACCAGTTCTTTTCTTTGTTTGAACAAAAACAGGATTTTTCTTTTTTTCTTTCTTCCTCCTCCTGTCCCTCAGACGCCCCCCCCCCCCCCCCCCCCCCGTCTCCTTCCTCCTTTATTTTTTTTTCTGCAGAATAATCCCACATCCCTTTGAGTGACAGTCGCAATTTCCTATTAAATCTCTGGAATCCTCTCAGCTGTCATTAAAATTCTTGCCATCCTTTGGGGAGGCGGGGGTGGAGAGGGGAGAAGTGGGACAAAAGGGACAAACATGAAAGAGGAAGCAGGGGTACAGATCTGCCTTTGATTCTCACCAATAAGCGGCTGATGTAATAAGATATAAAACCCGCCGTGCTAATGAGGCTGGGAGACAAAGGCTCACAGAGAGACGGGGATGTAGAGAATGAGCGCCCCGTCTCTGCCTCCCTGTGTGACTAATATTATTTTAAATTCCTCACCTCGTCTGCAGAATGATTAGTGCCTACCTACCTGTGTTTCCGCTCTCTGCGCGTTTGATTCTTTGCACATATTTTCACTCTGCATCAGTCTGACTTTATACCTTCCTACATGACACAGATCGTAATCCTGCTCTGATCGACTCACTGCATGTCCGAGTTTCTGCTGCAGGACTCAGTTTACACCACAATCTGGTGCAGAGTCTCAGTCCGTCCTCCCAGACATTCTTCTTCTGTCTTTAATAACAAACACTAAAAAGACTTCATGTGCTGCAACGTGAAGGTTTACCTGAAACACAGAGAAACTACGACATGATGGAACACAAACTAGGTTAGGCTGAAATATCACACTGAATGGCAAAACGATGAACTGCACACCACATCATCATGTAAATACATGAAAACAGGAAGAAAGTATTCAAGTTTAAATTGTTTGCTAACCGCTCCACCGCCCACCGTCGTGTAGCTTAGCTAGTAGCATCTCAATCTGCGTTTAAAGCCTGTGTGGCATAAGGAGCCGCAGATCTGAGCAGGGCATCAGGTGATGATCTGATTGGTCAGTGTTGCATCAGCTGCTGAATGGTGCTGATAATAATAATAATAATAATAATAATAATAATAATAATAACTTAGATTTATATTGCGCCTTTCATGAAACCCAAGGACGCTTTACAAATTAGGGGGGGCATAATGGGAGACAACAAGAGACAAACAAATGAAGGAGAAAGGAAGTGGGTGATCAGCTGGGGGGAGTGTTAGATGAGGCTGAATGCTTTGGTGAACAGGTGGTGTTTGAGGAGAATTTTAAAAATGACCAGAGATGCAGCAGTGTGGATTTCGGTGATGTGATTGGTTGCTCTCAAATAACAATGTTTGGTTGAGGGGTCATTAAAAATGTAAAATGATCGTACATTCAGCCTTCTCTGCAGACAGAACACAAACATCAAACCCTGAGCACACAGTGTGTGTTAGGGTGCTACTAGCTAGCTATTATCAAGCTAATAAGCAGATAGTTAATAGCATAGTTTTGGCAGACGGCTGTTCATAATGAGCCTCAACATTTCTGTCTCTTAAGGACATTTTTTCTAACCTCTTTAACTTTTGCTAAATGTTGCTAAAGTGCTCATGATGGATGAACTCTTGGTCTTTCTAACATAAAAAAGAGAAAGGTCTATCACCTGCTTTTTGTAAAGCGTCTTGAGATAACACTTAGTATGAATTGGCGCCCTACAAATAAAGATTGAATATTCTGACCTTCATTCAAAGTGTTACCAAAAATTCATCTTCATTAACTGTAAAAACATGAAACAAGAAGACGTTTAATGAAACAAACAATTTTGTGAAACACAGTTACCACAAACTGTTTTTGAGTTTTTATGAAACATAAATAAAAAAGTTAACCTTCCTGGCCACCGTACTTTATAGACGGGACAGTTTGAGATAGAGAGAGAGAGAGCGCGCGCAAGAGAGAGAGTGCAGGCATGCGCAAGGACGTGCAGGTAAAACTGGGGGGCTAAATGTTTTACAAAAAAGTCATATATAGAAACTATGCTACGAGTATTAAGCGCATTTGATGAAGCTGCAGCTACTTTTCTCTGCTCCTCTCTGCTGTCATGACTGTGAGCATCGCGGGGCACACCAACATACAGCGCAAACGAACACACATACACACACACTTGCACTGGAGCGCCAGCCACCACGCGAACCTTTTTACTTTTTACTTTTAGTGCTACAGCACACAGTTGATCCGTGATCTTTACGGACCGAGGTGGGAACACACGTGACCCGGTCAAACAGTCGGTTGGACTTTACTCCGTTCACTCTCACCGTGTCTGCAGCTAATTTAACAAAAGCAACATCATCTCACAGCAGCCTGCTGTAGTCTGTAGTCTGTGAACAAGTTGTTTGTTGTAAACTAAATTAAGGGAAAAACATATGTGATATAAATACAAACGTAATATTAAAATGTAGCCTACCCTAAAATAAGAGTTTTAAAAAAAGTATGTCGATATTGCATTATTTTTTACAGAACTCTCATTTATTATATCTGATATTATTTTCTGTTTGTTGTTTGAGTATTAAATGCGTTTGTAAGCTGTTGGTAAAGGCTATGGCTCACTATGTGGACTGGTAGATCTCGGCAGACTGGCAACTTTAAAAGTAGATCTTGGTTCAAAAAAGGTTGGGCACCCCTGCTGTATACATTCTGAATTCAAACGACTCATTACAGTTCCAATATGAACTTTACCCCTCAGGTTCAAATTAAAGTTTGAACTTTGAGTAAAAAAACACAGCCCTGGAGTGTATTCTAGGTATTAACATCCCGATGTTTCTGCACGTCGGGACACATTTAGAACAAAAGGAGGAGAACAACTTTTAAAGATGCTGCTCTTTCTACCTGGATTTAAACTCTCGCTCACTGGGATGTTTCTCTGTAATACTTCCTGATATTTCTGTCTTTGCCTTGTGTCCAAAAGCAGCTGAACACTGAGTTAAACCCGTTTGTCATGATGTAAGAATTGTTCCTGATTAGTGGTATGGTACTTGAGCTGACTCTACCAACTGAGCCCCACCTGCCCGCTGCCTGCCGTGGTTAAATTGCCGTGGTTAAATTGCACCTTCTTTTTTGCATCCAAGAAACTCAAACAAAAACAATCAGACCAACAAAAGAATCAAGGAGTGAGTTTGTGCGTCTTTCAGGTGGAGACCTTCGATCTGATCAGAGTGAAGTGAAAGAAGACTAAAGTGTGACGGATGAGACAGAGAGGCAGCTCTCAGATAACTCAATTAAGCTAACAGCCCAACAGAGCCATCGTCTCTCTTCATGGACTCAGCCATTTACAATCAGCGTGAACTCTATTCAATTAGCGTCTCTGTAAGCGTCCCTCCTCTTGTGAATTCAATGACACAAATCCATATTCAGTGTTTTGTAATGATTTAATGACGAGGGGCTTCGCGTGCCGCATGCCATCTCGCATCACAATTGACCCACTCAATTAGTCTCACATTCAGCCCCTCGAATCTCCACATCAGAAGACGAGGAAGGGGGTACTGACGGGGAAAAAAAACAAAACAACACAAGCATGCATGCAATCCCCCTCTGTGAGACTTCTCTCCCTCTCTTCCAAATGAAAAATCACACGAGTGATGTGTGGGAGATTTAGCAGCAGGCTCAGAGAGGCCGTGCACCAGGAACAGCTGAGTGATTAAATGGAGTTGTGACGGTTTGGACGGTTTTGCCCCCCCCCCCACCACACTGTGGTTTCTGTCCTCAGTGGGCTCCCTCTCTCAGCTCATTACCCCGTCGCTCTCTCTCCCCTTCACCTATGCCTGCCTGCATCATGTGGCGGCGCCCCAGCCGCCCAGTGTCTTGGAGGGGAGCTAATAATCCATAATTTACAATAACACTCGTTAATAATTAAGGGAATTGGAGCGTTCAGAGAACTCCAGCGCAATTACCCCCAATGCCATCACTGCGGCTGTGAGGGCTCGCACTGCGGTTTAGCTGCTTTATTACAAAGCTGCAGCGTGGAGCGCTGGAGGGGAGCAGGCCTGAGATTGACCTGCAGGGTGTACGGCGGGCGTGATGAGTGCTGGGATCAGAGCCTGTTAGAGCAGCAGACTGTGTGCTTTATCTATGCACTCTGCTATCTGTTCACTTCATGGCAGCGGAGGAGCAGATAAAGAGGAAGCACGCACTCGTCGTGGCATCATGTGACAAGCAGATTGTTGGGATTGTGGATCTGTTGGAGCATTTAACCCAGGGCTCTGCTGTGACATAACAAATGAAATTTGACAGGCACCGTTAGAGGGGGTCCTTAAGCGAAATATGATAGGCAGACAGACGAGGCGGGGGGGGGGGGGGGGGTCCTTCAGTGTGAGCTCGAGAGGCAAACAGAGAGGGCCCCTTAAGAGAGGAAAGCTTACCTTCTATTAGCACAGAGAAAGTGGAGCCTGTGTGGAGCAATCAGTGCAGCCATATTGGACTAATTAAGTCTCTTAACGAGCTCTGCTAACGAGGATCCAGTGACAGAGCTCTCCGCTGCACTAAAGCGACAGGAAAGCCGAGTCTCCTCTTTGAGACGTCACCTCCACTTTCCTCTCCTGTGTTTGTGAGATTGACAGCTGAACCCTGCGGAGCTCCTGGAGGCCTCTTTCCTGTTACTCACTGGGGGTCAGGGGTCAAGCATGCCTTTCAGAGTCCAACTGCCCCTCCTCGCTTAGACCCCCTGGTGACCCCCCAGTCTGACTGCTGGACCGGTAGGGGGGTAAGTCGAGGATGGTTTGGCAGCTCTCCAGGTCGAAAGGTTTGACATTGAATTTCCAGCCAAATTTGGTTCGATAAATTACCTTTTTATTCTGCAACCCCCCCCCACCACCCTCCATCTCTGCAGCATCCTGTCAGCCTCTCTAACCCCTAGGCTTCAGTAGAGACCATAACTAAGAGAAGGTAATTACTGTCTGCATAATTAGGACGGGGTGCACCAATGACATTTAAAACATATAAATCAGAAGGTTTCAGAGGCGTGGTGTGCACGCGCTGCAGCTCATCAGCTGCATCAGCACTGCAGAACAAACTGCTTACACAAGGCCAAAGTGTCTCGCTCATACTTAGAAAGGAAAGGTTTAAAATGAGCCTTGTTTCCGTGCCTCGGTCCCATCCGGATGGCTCAGGATGCAGCGTCATTTGAATGCAAACCCCGGAGATGGAAAGGGGAGGGGGGGAGACATTAGAGCAAAGAAGAAAGAGAGGCAAACGGGAGAGGGAGGGAAACAAATGTGAGAGCTGTCGTGCATGAAATTAAAAGATACCTCCAAAAATACTCTCACCGGCGATGCTTCATGGCAGGAAGTCTCCGAGTCTCTCTCTCTCTCTGTTTGTCTGCGGGGAAGGCAGATGTGAGCTGGTGTAACCTTTAAGGAACGTCCAAATCGATAAAGCTCTCCACTTCCCCAGATCTCAGCTCTGCTGTTGCCTCCAGCTAAAGGCTGTGGCTGGGGAACCTGGGATATGGGATATTTGCTCTGCCACTTGTTTTGCTTTGAACTCTCTGGTATTTTTGAGGAAAACCTTTGCTGGGACTTTTCTCCCACAATCCCTCTGTCCTTGTTTTTGGTGTGTACTCCCTGGGCGGACTGCCTGTAGCCAGAGCAGGAACACAGCTGAACCACTGGGCCCGAAAACACGCCCGAGGACACTGGCTTTGCCTCCTACAGTCTGAGCCCGACTGGATTTCTGAGCTGACTCTGTCATTGATTTTTAGGACTGACACAGTCCGACCTGTGCCGGTTTTAACTTGGTGGATTGTCCCTTTAATAACATTTATTTTATTTAATATAACACAGCAAAGCAGGAACATTATATTAACATCATGACAAGGCTTCTACAAACCTGTCTGGGGGTATCTTCTGATGACACACATGCAGTTATTTTGGTCTTTATCATCTCTAATAGAGAGACAGTCACATGGTCACTGACTTTAACCCCTCGGCCTCCATGATGCTCCACATTTTTTGCAGATTCACTTTATATGGATTAGTGTTTTTATGCTCTTAAAATACAAACTACAGCATCAGTGATGCTTCTGTGTAGGTGCAGAGTAGCTGCAGACTCCGTGTGCTGTGCTCCTCTGGACAAATATGACTACATATCCCAACAACAAGGACTACATCTTCTGGTTTTGGTGATCTTTTCTCAGCTTCAGATGACTTGACTTTATGTCCACATTGACACGAAAATTATCCACTGAAAACTAAATTGTTATTCTTCTGCATTCACAAAAACTGCCATGCACAAAGACCCTCAAAAGTCTAAAAACCGCTGTAGTACACGTGCCAGGCCAGTAGTTGGCAGTGTACCAAAATAACACGCACAATAATAATAATAATAATGGAGTGGAACTGTAATGAGCATGTGCGAAAAGCCTCAGTTTCAGAGGAACTGCATATTTTTGAGTTTACAGGACAACAGAGGCGGTGCCATTTTCAAAACTCTGCGTTTTCAGGCATCCACACTGGTGTTGTCATGTAAACCACTCAAAACAATCAACATAAAGGTTTCTGTTTTCATCACTCAGAGTTGGACCCTTTGGATAGCAAACCACTGAAACTTGTAATTAAGCACCAACCTGTTTCCATCTGGAGGTGGTCAGGTCCTTCAGGCTGGACTGGACTGGACTGGGAACATGGACCCTCCCCACAGAACAGGACAGAGACATTGGTACTTCATGAAGGCTGAGCTCCTTCAACATCTGCACAAAGCTGATACAGATGTTTACCATCCACCTGCATCCATCCATCCATCTATCAATTCACATCCATCCATCCCTCTGACCGTTGTTTTTGGCCGATCAGAATCAAGTGTATCACACAGCTGTGTAATAAACTCCAGTAAAAGGCCGACAGGAAGTTAGTGTTGTATGAAGTTCTCTTCCTGAGTGCAAATTAAAGAATTGTCTCTTCTTTATGATTTTAAGAATCTAATAAATCTGCTTATTAAATACTTAAACATTAACAGTGATAATCTCTCCATCCTCTGAGTGACCTGCTGTGTCTTTGTTAATCCTGTCCTGTCATAAAAACTAGAATGTGGCCGTTCTGTGATACTTTAGTGCTCCTTTATGGACGGCCTCGGCTGCTGCCTGAAACAGCTGCTCAGCCTTCAGTGGGTGAAGATGTGAGCTTTATTTCCCCCCCTGCAGAGGATGAGACACATAAAAGCAGACTGTTGTCTCTGAGGAGGGGGATTGGTATTCATGGACACAGACCTTTCATTACTGTCAGGGGACGACTGTGTACAGTGTGGGGACACTAAAGGGGGAGGGCTTAGGAAACATGAAAAAACAGCAAACACCTTTCAAAAGCCGCTTGTAGTTCCGTGACATCAACTCATTCAAGCTTGGACCCAAACATCCCCTGCCACCGAGCGGAGAGGAGAGAGAAAATCAATGTTTCATGAGTAATTCACATCTGACTGTTGGTGTGTTCGCCACATCACAGCGCTCGGGGCTTAACTAGTTCAAAAGCCGTCTTCTGGTCGGCTCTATCTGAAAAGGCACATTCACGTTCAGCTTGTCAGCTCTGATCTCGTGTTGCCTTCAGGTGAAATCTGTCTGGAACAAAATAAATCGATGAATCTCCAAAGTCCAGAGCTGTTTATTTTTTTTTTCAAATGGAGAGCCACGCCTCAGCGACGTGACAAATATTACATTCGTCTTACACTATCCAGTACGAGTTGGGGATCAGCTCTGAATAAAGTGACATGGGGCTTACACACTCTGGCTCTTAATATTTACAGAATGTTCTAGCATCGAGTACAAAACCTTCTTATTTCTCTGTACTGAAATCTGTACTCTCATTTTCTTAAATTTTCTCCAAACTGTAAATGTGAATGTAGGAAGACTGACTGACAATTTACACAAACTTCATGCGTCTCAGTCTGTCAGCATGTCCACATATCTCAGGAGAACTACAAGATCTCAGGAGAACTACAAGATCACAGGAGAACTACAAGATCACAGGAGAACTACAAGATCACGAGAACTACAAGATCACAGGAGAACTACAAGATCTCAGGAGAACTACAAGATCTCAGGAGAACTACAAGATCATAAGAGAACGACAAGATCACAGGAGAACTACAAGATCTCAGGAGAACTACAAGATCACAGGAGAACTACAAGATCTCAGGAGAACTACAAGATCACGAGAACTACAAGATCACAGGAGAACTACAAGATCTCAGGAGAACTACAAGATCTCAGGAGAACTACAAGATCATAAGAGAACGACAAGATCACAGGAGAACTACAAGATCTCAGGAGAACTACAAGATCACAGGAGAACTACAAGATCTCAGGAGAACTACAAGATCATAAGAGAACGACAAGATCACAGGAGAACTACAAGATCACAGGAGAACTACAAGATCACAGCAGAACTACAAGATCTCAGGAGAACTACAAGATCATAAGAGAACGACAAGATCACAGGAGAACTACAAGATCACAAGAGAACTACAAGATCACAGAAGAACGACAAGATCACAGGAGAACTACAAGATCTCAGGAGAACTACAAGATCACAGGAGAACTACAAGATCATAAGAGAATGACAAGATCACAGGAGAACTACAAGATCACAGGAGAACTACAAGATCACAGCAGAACTACAAGATCTCAGGAGAACTACAAGATCATAAGAGAACGACAAGATCACAGGAGAACTACAAGATCACAAGAGAACTACAAGATCACAGAAGAACGACAAGATCACAGGAGAACTACAAGATCTCAGGAGAACTACAAGATCACAGGAGAACTACAAGATCATAAGAGAATGACAAGATCACAGGAGAACTACAAGATCACAGGAGAACGACAAGATCACAGCAGAACTACAAGATCTCAGGAGAACTACAAGATCACAAGAGGACTACAAGATCTGTCAGTGTGAGAGTGCAGCTCTGTGCTGCAGATAGTTTTTCTCCACATTCACACTCTAAATGAGAGCAAACTGCACCGAGCACCAACACTTTTTGAATATGATCAGATCTTTATGCTTTGAAAGTTAGACCTGAGTTGGAGCAGATAGAGGGAGAACATATCAATATATTCTTTGTGATTCAGGAGCTTAGTTAATGTGTTTACAGAAACCCAAGATCCACCAAGAGACAGAAAAACTTCATACCAACAGGCAGAAACATTGAGGTGAACCAGACTGACTGACAGACGTCTGAGGCTGGAAGGATAAATAAAGAGAGGAACAGAGGATGTGTGTTGTTGTCTAAGTGCTGGAAGACAGTCAGCTGATCCATCAGAGCTCAGAGAGAGAGGTGGACAGATGGCTTCAGAGGTGCCGGCTGATCTCTCTGAGAGGCAGCGTGTCGGGGAGACTAGCTCTGGACTTCCATCTTCAGATCGAGTGTGACTCCCAGAGGAAGTTCAGGCCAACAGGCGCCGGGCCGGCCAATCGATGGCGAGGGAGAGATATGAAGCATGGGCCTCCCTCTGATGATAAATCTATCTCACCGTGATATGAAGTATGCGCACGCCACACCTGATGAATACGAGCGAGCACGCCAGGAGATTGATTAAATGGCTGTGTGTGTGTGTGTGTGTGTGTGTGTGTGTGTGTGTGTGTGTGTGTGTGTGTGTGTGTGTGTGTGTGTATGTGTGTGTGTGTGTGTGTGTGCGTGCGTGCGTGCGTGCGTGCGTTTGATGCACACAAACACACACACAAACACAGCTTGTCATTTTGACTGAAAGCTTCAGGCTGTTGGGCCGAAATCACGTCTCTTTAAAATTGAAAACATCCTCAACTCAGGGGGCCTCCCCTTCCTCCTACTCTCCTTCTCCTTCCCCTTCCTCCTCCTCTCCTTCTCCTCCTCCTTCCTCCTCCTCTCCTCCTCCCCTCCTTCCACCTCCTCTCCTTCCCTCTCCTCCTCCTCTCCTTCTCCTCCCCCTCCTTCCTCCTCTCCTTCTTCCTCCTCCCCTCCTCCCCTCCTTCCTCCTCCTCTCCTTCTCTTTTCTCCTCCTCTCCTCCTCCTCTCCTTCCTCCTCTTCTTCTTTCAGTCCTCCTCCTCCTCTCCTTCTTCCTCCTCTTCTCCCCCTCTTCTTCTCCTTCTATACTCTTTCCTTCTCCACTTCTCTCCCCATTCTCACCATCAGACTGTGTCATCCCCACAACCACCTCCGTCCTAGTTCATGCACGGCCTGCTCCGACCTCCGACCTCAGCTGAGAGGAAGTGTGGACAACAGGAACGAGAGGAATACAAAGGAGAAATCCTTCCTGCAGATTATTATTATTATTTTTTAATTTATTTTTGGCCGTTTATTAGAGATATAGGACAGTGGAGAAAGTCAGAAATTGGAAAGTGAGAGGAACGCCACGTGGGAAAGAAGCCACAGGTTCAATCCTGGCCTACCCGCTTGGAGGACTACAGCCTTCATACATGGGGCGCGCTCTAATCACTGCCCCATCAGCGGCCCCCTTCCTTCATGTTACCCCATATGCTCTTTTGTAAAGCGTCTCCAGCTAACACTTGTTATGAATTGGCGCTATACAAATAAAGATTGATTGATTGAAACTCTTCCTGTATCATTGATACTGATTGATACTGTTGTGTGTCCAAACTTTTGACTGGTAGTGTACCTCCCTGTCAGTGCTCTAATTACTGACAAACAGTTTTCCACAGTAAACACAAGAGAGCATCATGGATTAATCATCCCCCCCCCCCCCCCCCCCCCCCCGTCCTGTCCTGCCAGAAGTCTGTCAGCTCCTCCATCAGGGAGCGGGCTGATGAAACCGTCCTCTACAGGCTGACCCGGAGCGTCATCAGAGTCCTGTTAGCTGGATTTCATCAGTGATAACGTGTATGGATGATCTCTCTCAGAGTCTGTAGTGATTACACAGGAAAAGACACTTTCATTCACTCGTTATGGACCTGAAAATCACAAGTCAGACTCTGAACTAGGAGGGAAAAGGCGTGTGTAGGTGTGACCTGTGTAAAAGCGCTTTGAGTCGTCAGAAAACTAGAAAATAAATATAGAAGCTCAGGTCCTTTTTCCATTTACCATACCATATTCAATCTGTAATGAGCGAATCAAAATTAGTCTATTCAGGAATCTGAAGTAGTAGAAGCAGCAGAGGGCGCTCTCAGTGTGACATGACCATTTCATGCACTCCTGACCTCAGTGTATGAAGACGGTAATGTTGTGGTAAAAGCAACGGGGGAGTGATTCAGGAGATACCATGAGGGAGATTTGTCTCTCTGCAGACAGCAGCTCACTGATTGGTGGAGAGACACAGAGTTACTACAAACCTGCAACTCTCCAAACTGGCTCGCAAATGTTTGAGTGTACCAGGAACGTCAGTGCACTCTGAAAGCGTACATAACATGCTGTGAGTGCACGGGTTGTCAAGTGAAGAAGCGACGACACTAAAAATAGCATACTGTATGTAATAGTCAAAATGTCTGTAAAAAAAAAAAAAAAAAAGGTCACATTCATGTGTGGCCACGACGTCTTTTAAACACCATATTTTAACCAGTGGTCATGTTGTTTTTAAACGTCTTTAAAGTGCACCCTCGGTAAGGTACCACATTGACTTTGATAAGAACCTCATACGACCCTATTTTAAAACTGCATCTGAACTAACCCTTTAAAGAAAAGTTCAGTGTCTGAGTGGAGCTCTTGTCAGCGACGGCTGCACTAAACGAACTGTACTCGCAGATCTAACAGAAAGCCGTTAATATCCTAATCATCCTTCAACTTCTCCACAAACTCCATGATTACTTTGGGCTCTGCTGCTCTGCATGAGACACAGGATATTGGAAAACCTTTGCCATGATTTACAGTCTTTTCAAAGAGCCAGCGTATCTCAGTGATAAATCCTGGGAGAGTATGAGTGAGAGGGTGCTGTGCTTTTACTCCAGGCTACAATGAAAACAGACCTCGCGATACATCAATAACGGCAGCGAGGCAGCTGAATATTTCAGGGAAATTACTGTGACGTCTTAATATTCAGGGAGATATGTCAGAGTTAGAGAAAGTGAGTTAACTTGAGCTCACTGTTTTCTTCCTCTCTCTCCCCGCTGAACACGTCGTCCATCCTCAGCTCGCAGGTCAAACTGCTTCTGTCTGTTTGAGGATAAAGACTGATCCAGAGTCCAGATTAGCAGCGGTAAAGGTTTGCAAAGAAGGGATAGTGAGCTGTTGTGACAGAATAAATGCAGGTAATCCTGAGTGAGGACCGGGTGGAGACGTTTTTTATCTGCATCAATACACCTCCGATATTTAACAGTCACAGCTTTGAAGGCGTGGAGGTAAAAACTTGTCCCCCTGTGTGGCTCACGTTGAGCTGCGCTGAGACCAAAGCAGAAGGTCACTCTTTTCCGTCTGATAGACGTCTTAACACAGAAACCTCCTGCCAGGCGCTGAGGCCAGGGCCCCCGAGGATTGTTGGAACGAGGAGGATAATAATGTGGGGTCAGATAATGCTGCTAACCTGTTGGGAGAAAAGCCTGTTGACATTTGAGCTGGTCTCTGGTGGCTCTATTGAGAGACGTTAATATGCGTAGAACACGGATTCCTTTGGTTCTGTGTGTGTGTGTGTGTGTGTGTGTGTGTGTGTGTGTGTGTGTGTGTGTGTGTGTGTGTGTGTGGTGAATCCATCGTTAGCTCCTTTATCAAAATGTCCGTTGTTCCAGCTGAAGACATGATCACAGTCTGGTACACCAGTGACCCGGGCCCAGGTCCGAGTCTGCCTGACCCCAAAGTCCGGTTCATTTGCTCAGTGTGAACACAAACGTACCGTACTCGTGTACCGTGAGGTGGTCTTGGTCCGCGGCCGTGCTCAAACGAAGAACTGGACCGCTATATGATGTAATTCTAAACGGCTGCTGCCGCTCTAGATGTGGAAGTAGGAAAAGGGGTGTTCTTCTGCTCTTCTGTTATCTCTGCTTCTCAGAGATAACAAAAACATCCACAGTTAGCACGACCCTTGTCATCCTGTGAGTGGTTGCCATGGTCCCCACCCCCCACCTCTGATGAAAACGACCTCCGAGTTGATCGTAGTCATGACAACCGGGCCTAAGGAAACCAACCTAAGGAAGTGAATATGTTTTCAGACGAGTTAATACATCCAAGTACAAGTGGACAGAGTTGCAGTGGGTAAAGAGAGAGAGAGAGAGAGAGAGAGAGAGAGAGAGAGGAATGACATGAAGGAAAGGAGCCAAAGGTCGCTTTAATCCGGGTTACCTTAAGTTAACTCACACTCTTATAAATCCTCATCTTTCTCATATTTCATCCTGTATGCTGAATTACGCTGAGAAACGAGGAGTTTGAGCATCCTGCAGCGTCGCTCTGATCTGTCCTTCTGCCTCGCTGCTGGATCAGATTCTCCTGAAGTTTCTGTTGGGGTGGAAACGTGAGACGGCGGTGCACATGTTCGTCTCTACGTTCGAACAAGAACAAAGTCAACGTAAATAGGAGCGATGGCGATGATAAATTCTCATCATAATCCGAGCGTACCTCGGGGTCGTCTTTCTTCTTCTTCCTGCAGATATGGAAACTCTGTGGAGTTCCTTATCACACAGGCCGAGATAACAGAGCGCCGGTACAAAGCAATGATCCCGTCTGTTTGCTGACACGCCGAGAAGCTTCAATCCCCCTCAGAGGAATCTGAATCTGAGGACAGAGACAATACAGAGAGCTGAAGACAGAGACAATTCCGAGAGCTGAAGACAGAGACAATACAGAGAGCTGAAGACAGAGACAATACAGAGAGCTGAAGACAGAGACAATACAGAGAGCTGAGGACAGAGACAATACAGAGAGCTAAAGACAGAGACAATACAGAGAGCTGAGGACAGAGACAATACAGAGAGCTGAGGACAGAGACAATGCAGAGAGCTAAAGACAGAGACAATACAGAGAGCTGAGGACAGAGACAATACAGAGAGCTGAGGACAGAGACAATACAGAGAGCTAAAGACAGAGACAATACAGAGAGCTGAGGACAGAGACAATACAGAGAGCTAAAGACAGAGACAATACAGAGAGCTGAGGACAGAGACAATACAGAGAGCTGAGGACAGAGACAATACAGAGAGCTAAAGACAGAGACAATACAGAGAGCTGAAGACAGAGACAATACAGAGAGCTGAGGACAGAGACAATACAGAGAGCTGAGGACAGAGACAATACAGAGAGCTAAAGACAGAGACAATACAGAGAGCTGAAGACAGAGACAATACAGAGAGCTGAGGACAGAGACAATACAGAGAGCTGAAGACAGAGACAATGCAGAGAGCTGAGGACAGAGACAATACAGAGAGCACAGAGAGCTGAGGACAGAGACAATGCAGAGAGCTGAAGACAGAGACAATACAGAGAGCTGAGGACAGAGACAATACAGAGAGCACAGACAGCTGAGGACAGAGACAATGCAGAGAGCTGAAGACAGAGACAATACAGAGAGCTGAGGACAGAGACAATACAGAGAGCTGAGGACAGAGACAATACAGAGAGCTGAGAACAGAGACAATTCAGAGAGCTGAGGACAGAGACAATACAGAGAGCTGAGGACAGAGACAATACAGAGAGCACAGAGAGCTGAAGACAGAGACAATACAGAGAGCTGAGGACAGAGACAATACAGAGAGCTGAGGACAGAGACAATGCAGAGAGCTAAAGACAGAGACAATACAGAGAGCTGAGGACAGAGACAATACAGAGAGCTGAGGACAGAGACAATACAGAGAGCTAAAGACAGAGACAATACAGAGAGCTGAGGACAGAGACAATACAGAGAGCTGAGGACAGAGACAATGCAGAGAGCTAAAGACAGAGACAATACAGAGAGCTGAGGACAGAGACAATACAGAGAGCTAAAGACAGAGACAATACAGAGAGCTGAGGACAGAGACAATACAGAGAGCTGAGGACAGAGACAATGCAGAGAGCTAAAGACAGAGACAATACAGAGAGCTGAGGACAGAGACAATACAGAGAGCTGAAGACAGAGACAATGCAGAGAGCTGAGGACAGAGACAATACAGAGAGCACAGAGAGCTGAGGACAGAGACAATGCAGAGAGCTGAAGACAGAGACAATACAGAGAGCTGAGGACAGAGACAATACAGAGAGCACAGACAGCTGAGGACAGAGACAATGCAGAGAGCTGAAGACAGAGACAATACAGAGAGCTGAGGACAGAGACAATACAGAGAGCTGAGGACAGAGACAATACAGAGAGCTGAGGACAGAGACAATACAGTGAGCTGAGGACAAGAGCTGAGGACAGAGACAATACAGAGAGCTGAGGACAGAGACAATACAGAGAGCTGAGGACAGAGACAATTCAGAGAGAGCTGAGGTCTACTGTACCTCTTCCTCCTGCACATTGATGATGAGCAGCAGGAGCAGACGGAACTGTCACATTATCACTGAAACAACATCCCTGTTCATCTTTCCTCAAACATACTTCCTCTCCAGTTTCAAACACAGAAACAGTTTACTGTTCTGCATTAGCGTGCAATTATAACTTTATGTAAGTTTACTTTTGCAGACAGCTGATAGAACGTTGTTATTCTACACACCATCTCTCCCAAAATAATCCAAACAAACTAAATCAGTACAGGTGTTGTAGTACTCCAAATCCATCTTCAGAACACTTTTCGATAGTCTCAGAATCAAAGAATTCTTACTCTGTCTTGTCTCGGTCTCAGACTGGGATTGAACTGGATTTTAAATCCAGACCCGTCAAGACCACCACTGATCGTCTATTTCTCAACGTCGTCACTGTGATCAGAAGGAAAACGCCTCTTTAGAACAAATAACTTCAATTCGTGTAGTCATATTTTTATCCCCTGGTTACGGCTGCAACCTTCCAGGTGTTACAGTGAGTGACACGCCCCCTAAACACATTATGATGATTTTTCAGAGATATTTATGGTCTTGTTCTTGTCTCATTCTCGTAGCACTCTGGTCTGGGGTCTTGACCTGCCTTGGTCTTGGTCTTGGTCTTTGTCTTGGTCTTGTCTCGGTCTCGTCCTGCCTTGGTGTTGGTCTTGTCTCGGTCTCGTCCTGCCTTGGTCTTGGTCTTGTCTCGGTCTCGTCCTGCCTTGGTCTTGGTTTTTGTCTCGGTCTCGTCCTGCCTTGGTCTTGGTCTTGTCTCGGTCTCGTCCTGCCTTGGTCTTGGTCTTGTCTCGGTCTCGTCCTGCCTTGGTCTTGGTCTTGTCTCGGTCTCGTCCTGCCTTGGTCTTGGTTTTTGTCTCGGTCTCGTCCTGCCTTGGTCTTGGTTTTTGTCTCGGTCTCGTCCTGCCTTGGTCTTGGTTTTTGTCTCAGTCTTGCCCTGCCCTGGTCATGGTCTTGTCTCACATTTGCTCTATTTTCAACACCAGGTTCCATTTAGTTCATCTTTCTCACACATCATCTCGAATGTCTTTCTTTCTACACCTCTAAATAGATTTCACCTTCAGGAGATCAGTGATCATTTAATCACTGCTGTGTGTGTGTGTGTGTGTGTCTGTGTGTGTGTGTGTGTGTGTGTGTGTGTGTGTGTGTGTGTGTGTGTGTGTGTGTGTGTGTGTGTGTGTGAATATTTATGTCTCTCTGTGATGTCAACATATGGTTTGTGCAGGTTTACCTCCTGTGAGGTTGATCTCTTGTAAGCATCAGCGTTATGAATATCTCTGTGACTGGTTGAGCATCACTGTGCGTGTGTGCATGTGTGTGTTTGTTTGTGTGCGCATGTGTGTGTGTCAGGAGAGAGGTGTGAAACAGGAGTGTATTTTGCCATATGGCGTAAATTCAGGTAAGTCACACACGTCTCTACGTGTGTGTGGGCTTGTTTGGTGATTAAGTGCACTTACACCTGCCTTGTTTGTGTGTGTGTGTGTGTGTGTGTGTGTGTATGTGTGTGTGTGTGTGTGAGTTACTGGTCGGGCCATCTGCACCTCCACCACTTCAAAGGAGCCCCCGCCGGAGAGGAACCTCACACACAAATTAATTATTGAGTCGATCTGAAGACATTTGCCGTTGAGCGTTTTGTTCTGCCTTTCAGGAAGTGCAGGATGTGTTCTTTCCTTTAGATCAAGGTCTTTGCCTCCTCTGCTTCCCCTGCACACACACACAAACACACACACAGCCTTAAACTAAACCCGACTCTCGTAGTCTGAATCCACTTCTGCCTGTTTAAAGTCGACCCTCGTCTCATCCCTGGTGTTCTGTCTGAAGGTTCGGAGCGGCTGCACAAAAGATTTGATGTAAAAACGTTTAAAAATGAAGAAACAAAAGACAAATAGAAAAACATCTTTTACACCTTCACACACTCATGAGGGTTAAAAAAGGGTTTGGGCTGTTATTAGACGTGTGGGCGGAGTGGAGACTGACGAGCAGGTCTGCTGGCTTTTAAAAGGTTTGATTGGAGTATTTTTCTCGCTGTGAACTTCAGCTCCTCTCGTGGATTCTTTTGTGTTTAATGCTTTGAAAAGAAAAGGAGAAAGACGTGGACCTGAGTGCTTGAAACATGAAACAACATCGAGCTTAGACTACTTAACTGAGAGAGAGAGCAAGGTACAAGGAGAGAGAGGGAGAGAGCGAGGTACAATGAGAGAGAGAGGGAGGTATAAGGAGAGAGAGAAAGAGAGGGAGGTACAACGAGAGAGAGAGAGAAAGAGAGAGAGAGAGGGAGGTACAACGAGAGAGAGAGAGAAAGAGAGAGAGAGAGGGAGATACAACGAGAGAGAGAGAGAAAGAGAGAGAGAGAGGGAGGTACAAGGAGAGAGAGAGAGAGGGAGGTACAACGAGAGAGAGAGAGAAAGAGAGAGAGAGAGGGAGGTACAAGGAGAGAGAGAGAGAAAGAGAGAGAGAGAGGGAGGTACAAGGAGAGAGAGAGAGAGAGAGAGGGAGGTACAACGAGAGAGAGAGAGAAAGAGAGAGAGAGAGGCAGGTACAAGGAGAGAGAGAGAGAGGGAGGTACAACGAGAGAGAGAGAGAAAGAGAGAGAGAGAGGGAGGTACAACGAGAGAGAGAGAGAAAGAGAGAGAGAGAGGGAGGTACAAGGAGAGAGAGAGAGAGAGAGGGAGGTACAAGGAGTAAGAGGGAGAGAGAGAGAGCGAGACAGAGAGGTACAAGAAGAGAGAGAGAGAGAGGGAGGTACAAGGAGAGAGAGAGAGCGAGGTACAAGGAGAGAGAGAGGGAGGTATGAGGAGAGAGAGTAGTAAGGCATTAAACAGAGAGAAAGAGAGACGTACACACAACATCTAAAATAACATCGTAGAGACAATCTACTGTATACTCAGATGGACGGTGTGCCTCAGCCTCATCCTGGTTAATAGGATGAAGCCAAAATATAACCGGGACGACAATGATGTGAATCCAGAGTCAGCAAAGGTCCCTCAGCTGGGTTCAGCTTGAGCCTCATTGGTCAACAGAGCTGTCAATCAGTCAATCAATCTTTGTTTGTGAAGTGCCAATTCCTAAGAAATGTTACACCAACGATCCTGAGGAACCTATGAGACATGACAGCTCAGGAGCTCCCAGGAAAAGATGTGGTTAGTAACTAAGATTTACAGATAGAGACATGCAGCAATATGATGTGAATGCAAAGAAAGAGAGAGAGAGAGAGAGAGAGAGAGAGAGAGAGATAGGAGCTCAAGATGCCAGTTCCCCCGGTAGTCTAAGCCTATAGCAGCATAACTAGGCTCTATCTCCCGTAGTACATTTAGAGACTGTAGGTACCACGAGCAGGTCTGCATTCTGGGTCCGTAATGTTCTCGAAGGGTAGTACAGCATTATTAGCTTTTTAAAATAAGATGTGCCTGGCCATTTAGAGCTTTGTAAGTGAGAAGAAGGATCTTGAATTCTATTCTTGACTGTATAGGGAGCCAGTGCAGAGAAGCCAACACAGGAGTAAGGTGGTCCCATTTCCTGGTTCTGGTCAGTACACGAGCTGCAGCGTTCTGGACTAGTTGAAGAGTCTTTAGAGACTTGCCAGAGCACCCTGACAAAAGACAGTTACAATAATCCAATCTGGAGGTAACAAATGCATGAACTAGTTTTTCTGCACCATTTTGCGACAGGATATTCCTGATCTTAGATTATGAAGTTAAAATAGTCTGATCATATTCTACTCTCTGTCTGATCTGAGGAGCATCACTAGTCTCACATGGAATCGGGGGGCTGTACATTAGATAAGTGTATTGATTGTGATTGTTGATTTTATACAGATTAAGAGAAAGAGGGACAAAAATTCTGCATGTGATAACTACCAGCTAACGTAAACCATGGCTGGCCGATGTTATTGTAAGGGGTAACAGGTATCTGCATCAGTGGCATTATCTGTGAACAGGCGCTCAGCTGTCACTGGCGTGCAGGGCGGTGACAGGTGGCGTTGTGTGTGTGCAGTGACTCAGGTAGTACAGTACATAATAAACACAGTTTACTGTAGCAGCACAGATGTTTAACGAGCGCTAATAGCCGCCTTAATGCTCCTCCATTTCCCTTTCCCTTAGTGATAATAGTTTGGGCAAACCGTCACGGACAACACATGCACAGATGTTGAGACGCATCCACACGAGCAAGCTGTGACACACACACACACACACACACACTCATGGGTTGGAGCCCATTAAAGAGGCTGTCAGGCTGAGTTACGACGGCTTCACTCACTCATGTGATGTGACAGTGTTGCTTGGTTATGAGCGCTTAGGGAGGATTTACTGCCGCTCCGCCTGCTCCATCACACTGTCTGCAGCGGGCCGGGCATCCGAAGAGCTCCTATAATTAACAGGTGTGTGTGTGTGTGTGTGTGTGTGTGTGTGTGCAGGTTGGTGCTGGTGTTGATGATCTCCTGTAACATTGAATATCTTTATTTGTCTGTAAGATTCATGAAGCCACTGATTGTTGTGATGATGCACTCAAACAGCCAATGAGATCTTTGTTCTCATCAATATGAATGTATTTTATTTTTAAGTGTGTTTGTCTTGTCTGAGACTCTCTGAGAGGTAGATGTAGCCTTCACCACCTTGAAACCGTCAAAAATCCATCATCTATCAGTTTTTCCCGCTCGTTATCGGCCATGTTTGTTTCTCTAAAGTCACGTTTCAATACATGCCGTCTCATTTACAGACGTCGCAACCACGATTTCACTCATATCACAAGTCACATTTGATCACACGATTTGAGTCGTCCAGTGTGTGCGTTCAGAGGTTACAGACTGAACGTTACGACTTCTGCTGCTTGAAAAAGGATGATACTCTTGATTTATTAAACATGATTTTATATTTAATACTCTTTATTTAAAGGGGCTCATGTTTCGTTTAGTGTTTATACGTCTCGCTGCGGGGATCTTTAAAGTCATTACCCCCGGGTGTCTTAGATCACAGCCTTCTTCTTATTTCCATAATTACACAGCGATTAGATTTAAACGACATCATTTGTCTGTTGTTTTTTTGTGTCCCAGAAAAGCTGCTGGTATAAGACGAATGAGAGGTTGTCATTTTTTTTATTTATTTTTTATTAGTGACGGTTTATGTCCCACAAGGTCCAAATAACCACGACTATCTCCGTCGTAATCCGTGTCCAAGGTCGGAGGAAAGATGGGACTTCTCTGATTCTTTATTGATTTTCATTGGAAATCTGTCTTTTTATTTTCTACCTCACAGCCGCTCGGCGGTGGGGTCAAAGGTCACACGCAGCCCGAGTGTCAGAGCTGAGGAAGATGAAAGAGAGAGGAGTAACTCTTGTTTCTGCATCTGTGTTTAAAATGGAAGGACTAAAGAAACCAGAAGAACGTCTGTTTCCCTCCGACAACCAGAGAAGGTGAAGTTACGGACCAGGACATCGTCTTTATGTAGCGGACATAAAGAAAGGATGATTCACTGAAAACAAAAGGTGTTTTTACACCTGTTTTTGTATTTAGGGTGTTTTCACATCAGGGACGATTGTATCGTACCAACAATCATCATGGGTGCTCCCACAATCAGCACCCATGATGATTGTTTTGCTGGGGGCGAGTTGGGAAGCTTTGGCGGGCTGTATGTGGATCGCTGGTGTCCATGGACGAGATGAGGACTTGAAAACACAAAGCAGAAAAATTTATGACGTCAAAACAAATCAAATTGTCTGCAGTTGTTAATGTTTGAAGTTTATTGAAATATTTCTGTTTGTGAATTAACGACACGTTCCTGCTCATTAACGAGAGTCTCCCTCAAGGTTCCCATGAGTTTCCCCATTCACGTCCAGCGAGAGAGCTGTCCTTGAATCAACAGGCTGAAAACATATTCACATAGAAAAAGTGTGGCTGCTTGTCAGGTCAGGGTCAGGGTCGCTGCTGAATGAGAGACATGTGACTTGTCCTTTAAATAGAAGAATTCACACAACGTGCGGTGCTCACAGGTTGTTTGTTTTCCTCGTCGTTAGTCAGAGGTTAACCCGACAATGTGACATGCCATCTGACACACAAAGCATGATCTTTGGGCGTGCATTCGACCTTGGAGAAGACAAAGACATCGACATGACGGAGGGTTCATTCAGCTTTACTCACTCAGATTACAGCAGCACAGCCTCACTGTCACATGGCCATGTTTGTTTAACTTCAGTTTCATCACACTGGGAATGGAAATATATCTACAATAAAAACAACAAACTTGCATGTCTCTCATTCAGCAGCGACCCTGACAAACAGCCACCATTTTTAAATGTGAATATGTTTTCAGCCTGTTGATTCAAGGACAGCTCCCTCGCTGGACGAGAATGGGGAAACTCATGGGAACCTTGAAGGACACTCTCGTTAATGAGCAGGAACGTGTCGTTAATTCACCAACAGAAATATTTCAATAAACTTCAAACATTAACAACTGCAGACAATTTGATTTTTTTGACTTCATCAATTTTCCCACTTTGTGTTTTCAAGTCCTCATCTCGTCCACGGACACCAGCGATCCACAGCCAGCCCGGGGGAGGGGGGGGAGCATGGTTACAGAACACTCACCTTTGTATCATTCTGTGTTGGAGGTCAGAGTTCAGAACAGTATACCACCGTTTTCTATGAATGCGTGATAATGACCTCATGACGGAGGAGAGATGGGGACAAGTGGCGCCACCTGTCTGGTCTGCATCAGAATGATGAATCAGTGAAACAGTAATCATTTATGAATTATTTGGGACTAATTGGGATGATCAGAGGTCATGACTCCTGACAGTTTTCCATCCGACACTAGAGCACAGAACTTCATTTACATGGGCGGCATCATAGTTTTTTTTTCACCTGACCTCAGTGTTAGCTCATGTACACAGACGGTGATATTCATAATCTTCGCAGGATTAAAGACACTAAACCAAGCGGCAACCTCAAGTGTTGAAAAATGATGCAGATGCAAAAAAGTGCAAAATCCTACAGTTCCTGGAGTGTCCACTAGAAGCTGGCTACAGAAGCACAGGAAGTCACATACACACCCATTCTAAAAAGTCTGTTTCGATCAGCGTCTCTGCAGATTAATTCACAACAAGACAAGAACGGTTACTGATCAGGACCGAATAAAATAGCGGGGGCTGAAGACGGGGGTCTACTTGTATCACACATGACCCCTCTCTGCTCCATCCCTGCATCAACGCTAACCATAACCCCCCCGCTCTTCTCCCAGCGATGAAGCGGTGCCCTCCACATAACCAGGCTTCAAAATACACGAGAGCCCGCTGACATTAAATCTCAGAAATAAAACCCTTAGAAATCAGTGTTTTGAGCGGTGTTAATAATGTTGGCATGTTATGTGCTCCACTCTTTTAAATCATTCGTTCCTCAAGGACGACACATGCACAGGGAGCGCCTCTCAAGGAGGATCTGCAGAAAGACACTCAAGGCTTTTTTTTAAACAAGCCTGTACCTGTATTTCCACCTCCATCGCCTAAACGCAATAAAGCACAAACAGCCTTGGGAGCAAATGGAAGAAGAATTAGAAAATTCATGTTTTTCACAGCGTGTCTGTGTGCATGTGTGCATGCGTGCGTGTGTGCGTGTGTGCGTGTGTGCATCTGTGCGTGTGTGTGTGTGCATGTGTGTTTGTGGTGTCGCCTCTCTCGTCGCTCCTCCAATCAAAATGAATAAAAAGGTCGTAGAGTGTGTCTTTGGCTGCAGATTAAAAATGCCAAAAGAAAATGAAGAGCAGCATGAAAGAGACGTCTTCAAAAGAGGAGGAGGAGAAACGGAACAAACCGCTAATGAAACGTTCAGGACACATTCTGGACGAGCCCGAGATCACCGTCACAAACTAAAGCAGCCTTTGTTACTTTCTTCTTGACTTCAATCCCCCGAGGAACGCTGTTCACAAAGCTCGTTTTCAGCAGGCTGCAGGGGAACGCACGCACACACACACACACACACACATTTACTGAAAAGGTTAGCTGTGACACGTTCCTTGGCATTTTGGAGGCAATAAAACTCCATCAAGCAAACACAGCCATGTGTGACCAACATAGCTGCCTAACCACCGCCCTACACGCTGCTGCCAAGCACAAACAGCTGAAGGCTTCCTGAGGTGTCGCGGTCGAGAATCACGCCAACAGAGAGAGAGGGAGAGAGAGAGAGAGAGAGAGAGAGGGAGAGAGGGAGAGAGAGAGAGAGAGAAAGAGAGAATGAGGCAGGAGAAGTGAGCACAAAGTATTTGAAGTTGTCTGATGAAAGCTGGACTTGGCAAATCCTCTTGCCAACAGCTCCAAATGACACGAGAAATAACTGAGAGGAAAGCGGAGCTTCAAACCCCTGAAATGTTGTTTGGTGACTTCAGTGAACTGCAGATGGTGCGTTCTCCAAACCAGACTTTCTTACAACACGAGCCAGAGAGTGTAGAGGAGCAACAATCGGACATTAATGAAGTTACCTCGGTGTGAACAGAAAAGTCTATCTCTGCTGACGAAGGCCGTGAACACAGACTTAAAGTAGCGGCTGTATCTGTAGTTATCACATATCTGTCTTTATATCGGATCATAGAGTAGCGCTCCCCTAAGTGTTGGCTTCAGCAGGACATGCACGAGGGTCGTGAGAGGACCTCCACCCAGCAGGATAAACACAGATATCACCATGAATGAGTCCTTGAGCTGTTAAACTCTTTCATGATTAACATAAAAGTTATTCCAAATAAAACCATAAATGTTCTAGTGTGTACCTCCTGCCATGAAGTCTCATTATAAACTGTTTTCACCTGCAGACAGCTGGAGTCAGGAAACTTAGGGGTCTCCTCAGTTCTGATGTGAAACTCCAGATTTACACAAACTCACATTTATCTGCATGAAACTACGTCCTCTGTAACACTGACACAAACACTGAAGCCAGCCTCAGACTGCAGGATTATCAGACAGATTTAAGGTCCGATTCCTCCCCGACTCGAGGCTGCTCTGAACCGATTATGTGCTCAGATTATTTTGGAGTACGAGTAGGGATGGGTACTGAAACACGTCCGGTGCCTACCGATTGTAATCACAACACAGATTTCACTGCTTCGTTTCGGTATCAGGAACTGGAATGATGAACATGCTTAAAGTTAGCTTAGCTCGTAGCTGCCATCCAAAACACGGCACGCTCTGACTTGAGAAATGTTTAAAAGGATGTCTAGCTTGTCCTGAGTCCAAGATGATTAAAACATCGACCTGTGGAGGTGACTCGTGGTCATAGGGCCGGCTTTAAGTGCTCTAACTCCCTACAGTGTTTGAAAATTATCACAAACTGTAGCTCCGCTAAAGCACAGTCAAGTTGACGATGAACATGTTGTATTTCTGGAAATTATTACTTCACAATAAAAGTCCTCCTTTTTAATGTCTATGGGTTTAGAATGATTAAATCCTCGAGATTAGGTCATGGAAGGGTCTGGAGGAAGTTGTGTGTGACTACAACGACCATGAGAGAAGAGGAAGGACAGTCATATGTGGACAAGAGTGGTAAATGGACTTGTCTTCTGACTACTCAAAGTGCTTTTACACTGAAGGTCACACCTACACATTCACACACTGATGGTAGAGGTCAGAAGTAACTAATACATTCATGCGCCGCCGACAAAGCAGGGGGAGCAATTCAGGGTTACCCAAGGACACATCGGACACATCGGGATCAAACCCTCGTCCTTCCGGTTGAAAGATGGTGACTCTGCCGCTGAGCCACAGCCGACAGTAACTGATTGACAGTAATTGACCGGCGGCAAGACGCAAGCCGCACAGGTGTGCTGGACACCTAAGATGCATCTGACAGTTGGGAAACAAGGCATGATGGGAAACAAGGCATGATGGGAAACAAGGCATGACGGGGAATATGGCATGATTGGCTGTGGCTGTCATGAGCAGGGCCTCTGGACAAACACCTCCATAAAACAATGGGTGTAAAGAGACAATGGAAGGAGTGAGGGAGGATTCATCGACTCTTTGAAATCTCTGCATGAAGCCTGAAAGCAAACACAAGAGTGATGAAGTTACAAACACACCAACAAATAAATGGAGACAACAGTCCCTTCAGTCCAGAGAGGAGAAGTCAGAGCAGCTGAAGACATTGATAAATGTTCCCTCAGGCCAGACAATTGTTCAAGGAGAAACTCTCGGGTACCTGCAGTCTTCAGTCCTTGCCTCTTCCTTCTATTCAGCGCTTGAATGCCGAGTCTGTGCCAGAGGAAACACGACCCGAATCACAATTCTTCTCTGAGAGCAGAACATATTCACAGTTCTTTTTGTCAACTTCACATGGAGGGATAGATACCAATAAAAACTCTACACATTTACAACTGACTGTGAACAGGAGATAATATATTTACTGAGCAGGCAATGGAGAAAAGATCAGCCAAAGATCCTCTACGAGTGGAGATGCTGCCTTTGAGGGATGTTGACAGTTTCCAGGGAAACAGGAAGGAAGGAGCATATCCAACATAACTCCAAAACAAAGTTACAGTGTAGATATGTTTTATACATCATTAATATACAAGAGGGGAGCAACATATTGGTAAAAACCCAAGCAGCGACCTCCAGTGTTTATAATGAAGCCGATGCTGAAGTGTAAAATCCTGCAGTTCCTCGAGTGTCCACTAGACACTTCCTTGTAAGTAGTAGTTCCTTGTTATTTCCTAGACACTAAATCTTCCTTTTTCCATTTTCCCATCTTCACAGCTGCCCCAAGAGTCAGCCTTTAGTTGGACACTTTAATGATTACCTCAATTACTTACATAGCACCTTTCATTTAATGTTTGCACTGCCTGTTATTTAATGTCTGTATTTGATAACTCTGCACTATCTGCTTTTCTAAACATTGCTGTACATATATAAACAACACAACTTCAGAAGGTAAACACTTTTGTACACACATTTTTTATATTCAGGTCTAATTACAGATTTTTTCCCTCAACTGTTTATAGGTTCTTGTTTAAATGTCACATATATTTTTATCCCTGCACGGGTTATGTACATTTCTTGTATAAGTCTATGTTTAATTGCACAGTTTAAGTTTGATTCATCTAGGGGTATTCTTTAAATCTTTTTTTCAGGTTAATATATATGTATGGGAGGGGGATGGGGGTCAGTTTTGTGGTTTAATTTGTAACAAATGTTTTATGTCATGTACGTCTTTGTAACCTGCTACTGGATGCTTTGAATTTCCCTCGGGATCAATAAAGTAACTATCTATCTATCTATCTATCTAGAGGCTGGCTGCAGAAGCACAGGAAGTCACATACACACCCATTCTAAAAAGCCTGTTTTTACAGCAGAGATGAACATGTTTACAGCCTGGTTCAAAAAACCAAATAGGTATGATTAGCTCATGTCTCGATCGACACACACTGTACGGGGGGTGAATGATTAGAAAAATCAGATCCCCCCAAAAAAGGTGTTGATGTCATCATCCACACTCACATCAGGCTGGTTATAATGACGAGTGGTGACCTCTGATTGACCTTACCTTGCCTGAGTGTGTGTGTGTGTGTGTGTGTGTGTGTGTGTGTGTGTGTGTGTGTGTGTGTGTGTGTGTGTGTTTGAAGGGGGCAGCGCTTAACTGGGTGAGAGTTCCAGCTAAATAAGGCTCGATAAAAGTGCTCGCAGCGTGCACATTTACCTGCTCGCCTTTGATAAATGCCACGGCTAGCTGCAGAAAATTGGCTGCAAAGGACAGGGTGACTAATTCCCTCACAAAATGTTGTAAGGGCTTCTGTGCATGTGTGTTTATGTTTGTGTGTGTGTGTCTGTGTGTGTGAAGGACTTGCAGGTTCTTTGAATTAAAATGAGAACTGTTCAATAATACATAAGGCTGTCTGCAGAACACTATTACCAAAGAATATGTTTTATGAAAGTGCTGTAAATGGTGGCGCTGGATATTTCCATGCTGCCGTATATTTCACCGGTTTGACAAATTGCGGACAGGAGTCCATATTGCATTCAGGGCTTCACGCCCTGACGCTTAATGTATTCCCTCTGAAAAGGGTCTGAGAGGAAAGATGCAGCACATTATTCTGCAGGTGTGTAATCTATGACATCACATTATTGGTTGCATTTCAACAGGGTTATGAAGCTGCTGGTCACCTGATACATAAGATGCTGTTAATGCTGCACACAGCAGCTCATCTGTCCGTCTGTCTGAAGCCTCTCTCTCTGTGTGTGTGTGTGTGTGTGTGTGTGTGTGTGTGTGTGTGTGTGTGTGTGTGTGTGTGTGTGTGTGTGTGTGTGTGTGTGTGTGTGTGTGTGTGTGTGTGTGTGTTCGCTCTGCTGCTCAGTGCTGCTGAATGCACCGTCAGCACATTCACTTTAGTCACATCTATATATTTTCTGTATCGACTTGCCGACCTGTGCTGTTTCTTCAGGTGTAAAAAAGAACTCCAGCCCTTGTTTTGGAAGTCATTACTCTTTCCATGTGTGTCGAGTTAAACAGTTTTAAACTGTGAAGGTGTACCGAGTTTTATATGTCCACAAACCTGGACACATTACCTCAAGGTTTACGCTCTTTGATGGAGCTTCTATCGATGAGAATCAGGACAGAAGATCAAATCCACCCAGATTACATGGCCGTAGCTCAGTCTGCATGGAGGGTCGCTGGTTCAAGTCCTGGTGAGGACCAAGTCTGGAAACTGGTCTGGTAGCTGGAGAGGTGCCGGAGCACTGTCGAGGTGCTTTTAAACAAGGCAGGATTAATAAAGTATATGTTCTTCTTCTTCTTACATTTACAATAATGTAAAGCTCTGTCTCAACATCCAAATCACAAATATGTTTCTCTTCTCATATCAGCTAGCAGGCTTCAGAAACGTTTGGTATTTGTGAAGTATAGACTCCTCCTCTGCTCACCTGTTGTCTTTAACTGAAGAGTCTGTTCAGTCAAAGCAGCCATCTTTATTTATTGAACACTATATCACTGTTTGCTTTAAATGCACCGTGATGACCTCATGATTTGTTAGGGTTAGGAAAGACGGGAACAAGTGATGCAACTGTCCTGCACAGCACAATTAATGAAGGCAAATAAAAGAGGTCAGGCAGCAATTTTTAACACAGGGTTTCTTCTATTGCGATATGCTTACTCTAAAACCATTTAATGAACATTTCAGAGGAAAGGGGCTTTTTAAAGTGACTCTGTTCTGGGAGCACTATTTGATACAAGATTTCTGTCCATTGAGAGTTGTTTCCCCTGAAATCTTCCACCATGGACAACCAAAACGTGCAGTTCCTCCATTTACTCTGATAGAAGAGTGAATCTATATCAAGTGATCCACACGGCATCTATTTCTGCAGAGCACTTCACGATGTGCAGATACTCGATGTGATGAGCTGTGAACATGTTAGACACTGGGGGCGGCTGTGGCTCAGTTGGTAGAGTCGGTCTTCTCTCAACTAGATTGGCTCACGTACTATGTGGAATTTGCAGGTTAGACATGTTAACAACATTCAGGCCTCCAAATGTGAGAGTGAGGTCAGAGCAACATGGCCGTTGGAAAATGAGCTATTGCAGACTTGGTCTGTCAATTTCTGAGGTTAGATTCTCTGCCTGAGCCTGGCACACATATTCTCATTCACACTTATTCTCACACACACATACACGTACGCACTCACGCACACACATAGATAGATGTTAATCCTGCAGATATTAACAGAGAAAGTATCACTGATGATGTCACTAAAACATGAGGCTGAGTAAACACAATCAGTGCTCTTCAAGCTAACTTTAAAGGCAACATGATAATCCAATAATCCAAACTGATCTATGAAGCTTTGATAAACATTAAAAAAAATTGATTTCCAACACTTACTCAGTCTGCATGCAAGAACCTCAGAGGAGCTGCAGGTGCTGCTGAACCTCCCGCCGAGCGACACACTACAACCACCTCCCTCTCTCTCTCTCTCTCTCTGTCTCTGTCTCTGTCTCTGTCTCTGTCTCTGTCTGTCTCTCTCTCTCTCTCTCTCTCTCTCTCTCTCTCTCTGTCTGTAACAGTCTTCAGGGCTGTGGATCTTAACACGGCTGTAAATACATTCAGAGTGTTTCATAAGGGCTGCCAGGTGTCTGTCGCCCCCCTGCAGTCGGGAGAACTGAACCTCTGAAAACATGATAAAAACTTTGCTGAAATCTGAATGTCTGATTCGTTCCTTTTGTTGTGACGAGTCTGACATGAAAACTCTGTGTGTCACACACACACACATACACACACACCTTCAACCCCCTGATGGAGGCCCTGGAAGCGAGGAAGCAGCTGTCTGAGCCTGTTGGAACCACACACTGTGGCTTTTTTCATGTGTCCCCTTTAGGCTATGAGTTGTGGGTAAGATTATCCAAGAGGGGCACACAAGGACCGGCCTAACTCATCCCAATGGTCCCAGAGGTGGAGGCTGTTCAGGCTTTTATTGGGACCAGAATGTACTGCGTCAGCTCCACGGCAGAGAGGAGCAGAAGAAGACAGCTGCCTGTGTGATGCGTGTGTGTGTGAGGGGTCAGAGATCAACATCAGGCAGACAATCACTACCTTTATACCAACAGAGGATGCTTTAGAGTCGCCGTGCTCTTCATTGTGTTCATGTAGAGTCTGTGTTTGGTTCTTAAAACCATTTTATATCTTCAGGGAAAGGGCTTCACAGTATGTGATTATTGGGCTGAAGTAAATGTGTAACTTGTAAACGATGCACTATGCACACGAGTAAAGTTCTACTTCTGCATTTTGTCAATTTAACCAGTTTAAATAAGTGTCAGAGCTCCTCAAAACATGTGTGTGAAGTGTCTTGTTCTAAATCCACTCTGATCCTGTGTTTGATCATGTCTATAAACCTCTCTATTTCAGCCCTGCTCAGAACAGGCTGTTTCTGTGTCTGTACTTTTAAATATGCAAATGAGCTGTGTCTGACCACGCCCCCTCTCTGGAAGGGCTCGGGTGTACTCGGTCTTTCTTGCTCCATGTCCTATTGTTTACAGTGAGAAGGCAGACTCAGAGGGCAGAACAAACACCTAGCTGGAGGAGGGGCTACTGCCCTTTGTGATGTCATGAAGGGAAAATCTCCAAACAGCCTGTTTGAGCACACATTTTCTATAAAGTGGAGCAGGCAGAAGATGGAGAGGATGGACTTTTCTCATCATTGGGGGGTTTGTAGACAGACTAGAGACACATGTTAGAGTTAGAGGAACGTGGGAAAGTGGATTTTGTCTGATCGTCTCTGATTAATTAAAAACAGATTATTGGTTAGTAAGCCTTTCTTTAGAGATCATTTAAGGTGTGAGCAGCTGCTGTTTGAAGCCGTCCTCCACACCGTCCTTCAGTGTCTCATTAACCAGGCGACTCCCTTTTGTCAGAGGCACGCCGGTGACCATCACAGTGTTAACTCACAGCTCTCTCCTCTCAGCCTGTTTGTGTGGGCGCTCATCTGCGTCTGTGCTTTTCATGTTGCACGCCGCAGCAAGCAACATCTCTGTGCTTTTAACATTTGGACAGCCTACGTTTAAAGTGCTGTTTAACCTTTTCCAAACGCTGCCGAGGCTCCGAGCAACATTTGAATAATACTGTCTGTGCCAACGTTTTTTTACCTCGTGAGCTGAGAGCGGCTCGCAGGCGGGCGATGATATACAGCTTAGCACATCAGAAACACACACAGCGAGCTATATTTAGGGTTCAAGGCAAACATGTGTTTTTTTATTTTTAAAACAAATGTTGATTCTTCCGTTTTATCAGCCGGGCTGGTTGGAAAACATGTCAGTTAACATCCTTTGCTCTCTACCCCCTCCGTCTCTCTCCTTATTAAAAACTCATCAGAGATGTTTGAGCAGCGAGCGGGCCGTTTAAAGAGGCGGATGGAGAGCAACTTTAGGCCCTGTGTGTTTTCAATCGCTGCTGTTCCCTCGGGCCCTTCCTTTACCGCCTTTAAGAGAATACAAATCACTTCAATTATTCAAACCTCCAGAGAACTCCTGGGGAATGAAACGCAAAAACAGATACATAAACCTTGTGTGTAAACAAACTCTGCACGCATTAATTACACGTTTCAGAAGACGGCGAGGAGGAGGAGGCTGCTCGCCAAGAAGAAAGCACAACTTTTATCCGGCCTGGTGTTGTTGCTACGCCTCACCTAGCACGCAGTAATAAGCCCACACAGATAAACAAAGCAGCTCCCTTGATATGCTGCAGTGAAACATCTTCCTTTTTTCTCCCTGCCTTTTGTCATCCTGCACTTGATCTGAGATGCTTTAGTCATACACACGCACACGGGGACGGCTGTGGCTTTCGTGGGAGGAAGATGTTTATGAGTCGGAGCGGCGTGCAGAGGAGGAGGGCGTCGAGGAAACCGTGACCTACTTTTTTGAGGTCTGTGCTCCTGCTAAAAAAGACGACGGAGAGGCAGAGCTAGAAAATCATGGAGCTGCCGGACCGAGGGGACAAGAGGCTCCTTTGAAGAGAGAGGACATCCCGAGAGTGAGAGCGGCGCTGAGCTGTTCAGCGCCGACTGGGGAACACGGGCTCTGAGTGCTGCACGCTCTTTGACGTACAGCGGCTGTGAAAGGCTGAAAGTGATATACCGTGTGCAGGTAGTATTGATCCATGAACAGGGGAATCTGTGTGTGTGTGTGTGTGTGTGTGTGTGGGTGTGCGTGTGTGCGTGTGTGCGTGTGTGTGTGTGTGTGTGCGTGCATGCGTGCATGTCAAAACTGTCACTGTCAAAAACATATGGACAGGAAACGGTCCAAACAGAGCGCAGTACCACTAGCCTTCGGTCCTCCCTCCACACATGTGCAGAGTTTAACCTGATCAACCTAACTCAACCTACTGACAGACCGCTCGGCTCCACCACATGGTGTCCGACCACTGTGCTCGTTTACATCCACGCAGAAGAGCGAGGACAGTGAGCTCCTTCACTGGCGCCCCATCTAGTGGCAGGTGTCTGCGTCGCAGCTTACACACATCGTACATTTCTTATTCTCTGTCTCCGTTTTGTATACGAACCTCTAAATCACATGAATCAATCAGGACTCTGCTGCCATTTGTTTTCCAAGATGGTAACTGCAAGATCATACATGTCAGTGTTTATAAAAGAGGATGTTTGACCTCTGCTGAAAGAGCTTCTAAATGATTACAGCTGGGAGCAAAGGTTAAGAGTACATCTCTAACATGCAGCCACACTGTGCTTCAGTTTCTGTATCCAGAAATCAAAGCAGGAGTTATTCTTGAACCCACGACGTGCAGAAATTTCTTTGTGTGTCCGAGTGTGTAACAACATGATCGCTGTCAGCTAACAGCAGCTCCTCTGCAGCCGACACTGCCCGAGATCCACGCCGTGTTCAGCAGGAAGTGTACGATCAGAAAGTTTATTAGAGCTCTCCATCTACAAATCAAAAGAACTGGTCCAATCATTCACCGTGAACAGAAACCAACGAGCTTAAAGAGGCCAAAAAGTAAGATGGGGGATTTCTCCTCCTCGACATGTTGACCCGTGTAGATTTAATTGTTGCTCCTTCAAGTTGTGTACAGTCAATAAGGAAAGTGTTGATGCTGCTCTAAACCAATAAAGGATTCTGAGATCGTATGAAGTAAATGTCAGAGACGAGAGGAGAGCAGTTCATCGCCTCAGCGTCCTGATGGGGAGGAGACGCGGGTCAGAGGCAGAGACGAAGAGGCTGGGTGACATTTGAGTGTGTCTGAGGGTGGGAGTGCAACCTGAAGGTGCTGTCGCTGCTCAGCCGACGGCGGGGGTTTTATCCGCTCCTTTGTTTTTCCTGTGTCGGATAAATGTCACGATGGCGAGAGTACACAGAGAAAAGCAACAGGAACAAAAGCCCACCGGCGTCCCCCGGCTGGTTATAAACCTGCTGTGACACGACCTCTGTGTGCGCGTGCCTATTTATAACCGCATTCTCCCAACATGCCTTGCAGAGCGGAGAGAGAGAGGCCACCGTATTTTACACAGGCTCATAACTGTCCACCGTTATGAGCTTCTATTGACCAAACAGCCACTGCAGGAGCGGGGCGCCGCGTGCACTCTCAGTATTTCTGCTGTGTAAATACGCCCGTGGGTTGGAAGATGTCGAGGTGCTTCAGTATCGGCCCCGCTTTCCAGGTTTCACCACACGGCCCCGCTCCGCTTGTAATTTGTGGCATTTTGAGATGGAGGTCGTTGATTTACGCGTCAACAATGCAGAGCTCCGTGTACCTGCTGCCTAATCCCCCCCACGCTGAATGAGAGGCTGATTAGCAATGCATGGGACCTCCTGCAGTACGGCCTACACTATTGTTGATTGTGCTGACGAGGCGTGCTTCGCTAGCTCGCTGGTTGCCCCGCTGCTGAGATGGGGGGAGACGAGGGGTCGGGGGAGGGGAGGGGAGGAAGTGAGGAGAAGGCCGGATGGGATGGGGGGTTTAAATGAAAAATGAAAAATGAAAAATGTGCACAATAATAAGAGAAGTCAAACGACAAGAGAGAGCGGGGGAGGGGTAAAGAAAAAGGAAAGGTGGGGCGCCCACTGTTCACAGATTGGAGTCGTCAAAGCAGGCGGCCCTCAGCACTTTGCTGCACGCCATTTCCAAAGCCCACATTGACGTTTTTTGTTTTGGATTTTCAAAATTTCAGAAAATCTGAGAATCGAAAAAAGACCAAGTACTTTGATTGTTCTGTTATATCTTTCATCACAAGAAGTACACTGATTTACACAAGTCATCTTCTATAAAGTATATTCTAAAATCTGGCATATTAAAGGTGAGAGGAAGAGAACAGTCTGCATGTGGGAGCTCTGACCATGTGTTGACTCATGAGATGTTCTTTAAAGGAGCGGCAGCTACTTCATCAGCATTTACAACCTCTTATGTTTTTGCATGGTTCCACCATGTTTTTGGAGTATGAATGTTTTTTCAGGGTGCTGTAGAAGTCTGATAAATGTGCTCAAGTGGTGTTGGACACTGAAAAATGCAAAGATGAAAAGAGAGAGCTGGACCTGCTGCAGCCCGCTGCTCGTCCCTGCTGCAGGCCCGAGGCTCCGGGCTACATGAGCTGCTGCTGGTAGGAAAACACAACCATATCTCCTCCCGAGGTGTCAACGGTCGAGCCGAGTTAAGAGCTGGAATCATTTTTTTGTGAGTAACAGGAAATGAGCAGCATTGACTGTGCAGCTACTCGGAGCTTTGTCGTGACAGTGAGGCTGTTGGGTTTGATGCTTTAATACCTGCAGAGATCAAAACTAAAACCTGTGCTTACTGACCACAGCTGACTGGATCTGGATCGATGGGGATGTCTGCAGCAAAACTCTGCAGCCAGGATCCAAAATGTGGAAGCAAAGTCCTGACACCAGTGGACCAGGTGGTCCTGTAAGAGCTGGTTTTCAGAGTGCAGGGTCCTTAAAGTGACAAATCACAAATTTTAATTCAATCCAGATTAACTCATGAGGCCTTATTGAGGACAAATTCCTGTGACTGCAGCGGGCCGATCATACGTCTACGATCTAATGTTCCTGCCTGTCAGCTGTATTATTCCCTCAGTAAACATTTGGGTCTTTGCTCCTGCAAAACAACGATGGAGAAGCAGAGCTAGAAAAGGGGGGGGGGGCAGAAAGCTACAAAAACTCCAGGTGTTCAACTTGTAGTCAACAAACTGACGTGTGATGGCATCGTTCACCTGTTTTGAGCAGTGCTTCATTTGTAAACCCTGAAGTCCAGGAGCACAGAGAAAGTCCGGTTCTTGTGGGTCACAAGGAGCCACTCTCTCTCTCTCTCTCTCTCTCTCTCTCTCTCTTTCTCTCTCTCTCTATATATATATATCTATATCTCTCTCTATATCTCCCTCTCTCTCTCCTCTCTCTCTGTCTCTCTCTCTCTATATCTCTCTCTATATCTCCCTTTCTCTCTCTCTCTCTCCTCTCACTCTCTCTCTCTCTATATCTCTCTCTCTCTCTCTCTCTCTATATATATATCGCCCTCTCTCTCTCTCTCACTCTCTCTCTCTATCTCACTCTATATCTCCCTCTCTCTCTATCTCTCTCTATATATATCTCTCTATCTCTCCCTCTCTCTCTCTCTCTATATATATATCTCTCTATCTCTCTCTATATATATCTCTCTATCTCTCCCTCCCCCTAGAAAACAAGAGATTTTAAGTAAATTAAATGCAAGAATGTTGTGTGTTTTACACAAAATGTATTCATAGTTTGTGGCACCGGTAGCTTAGCGGTTAGTGTGCGTCATGTACAGAGGCTTAAGTCCTCGAAGGCGGGCGGCCCCTTTCCTACATGTCGCTCCCCACCCTCTCTCTCTCTCTCTCTCTCTCTCTCTCTCTCTCTCTGTCTCTCTCTCTCTCTCTCTCTCTCTCTCTCTCTCTCTCTCTGTCTCTCTCTCTCTCTCTCTCTCTCTCTCTCTCTCTCTCTCTGTCTCTGTCTCTCTCTCTCTCTCTCTCTCTGTCTCTCTCTCTCTCTCTCTCTCTCTCTCTCTCTCTATCTCGTATCTGACTCCCTTCACTGTCCTGTCTCTACAGTAAAAGCATAAAATGCCCAAAATAAGCCTTAACATATATATAACTATGTAGTGATAGGAGGAGCTGCTGGATCCAATCAAAGAGCTCCTGATCTAGGAGGAACTAGATCCTGTTCCAGCAGGATCCAGCTCAAGTAAAGCCCTGGTTTGTATCCCAACAAACATCTTCAACAATACCATAGGGCTGTTATCTCCAGGTTAGCAGAAACAACTCTCTTTCTTTGTGTTTGGATGCTCAGACCGAGAAGAGGAGTCAGCCCGCCCTGCCTGCACTCACACATCCCGTCTGACAGCGCCGCCTTGTTGCAAAGCTCCTCTCCTGCGGTGTAGTCAGACTTAAAGCCAAAGCTTTAGCGCCATGTTCAGACGTATTACACAGTAAAACTGGATTTGCAGTGTCTCTGACAAATCAGCGTCTACATGACAAACTTTTTAGGGCGCGAGGGGGAAGAGAGATCTGATTCTCTGCCGGAGAAAAAATACAAAAATATATAAGGCTATTAAGCGGCACATATTTCTCCAATAAGCCTCTTAGGGTGCAGAAAGACACACCTAGGACGCCAGGCCGCTCCCTCAAAAGCTAATCCACCGCCAGAACGTAATCTCGTGTTAGGTGATCAAACGGACGAGAGACGAAACCTGCAAGGAGGAAATGTAAGAGCCACAAATCCACAGGAACAAATCTTATTACGAGACAGAAACCTCTGACTTTACCCCAGCATCCGCCGTGTTTACTGCTCGGGCTCGCTCGCTGCTAAAGGAAGTCTTTAAAGTGTCACAGTCTCAGGCGGACGGGGAGATAAAACAGGCCGTAAACGTGAGCGCCGTCGTGGGCTCGGTGCTGCTCCTCTCCTGCTGTCATCAACACGATGATTCTGTGCATTTCTTTGGAATGTGAGGAGCAGACGCGCGTCCCACTGAGGCTGAAGTCACACTGCACATTAGTATTTGATTTGCTCCCTGTGAAGACGCAGTGCCGTTGTACTTTCTGAACTCTGAAAGAAAAAGAAAAGTGTTAAATACCAAAACAAGGATCAGCTGGGTGGAGTGAAGCGTGCGTGTTGACACAGCGAGGAGGCGGTGATGACTGATAACAAACAGAGGAACAACGGCAGCTTTAGCCGGGCGAAGTAATGAGCTCCGGCTGAGGCGTCGCCCGCCGTGATCACCGTATTTTCTGAAGGCAGGCAGGGGCCGCTGATCGACTCAAACTCTTCCCAACGAGCATCGTGTGCCTCTGACATCACATCCTGGGAGCTAGTTTAAAACAGCGGCCGCCCCCCCGAGCTGACAGCCAGCATGCAAGGCCTTCTGGGAAACCTCCAGTTTGTTACCGCGATGGAGGAGGCCCCGCGACCGCCAGGCGTCATCTTCATGACCCCTGCGGTGGCGTAACGAGGCTGCAGCGGCCATGACACATGGCCCTGCTGGCCTGACTGCCTGAAATGTTTCGATGTTTGAAATCAACCTGAGTCATCGGTACAGCTCCTCTGCTGAAAGCAGATGTCATCAGCAGCCATCTTTGTCCGGGAAGGTTAGAGTAAATATTGTCTCTGCGCTCTCGTGTCAGGCTCTCACACACTCAAAAAAAGCAACATAAGTATAAGATGTAGCTTCTAATATATAAATTCATGTTTAGTGGTTAAACGTTTTTAAATCATGTAGTTTTAGCATGTCATGCAAAAATTTTAAAACTACAAGAATGCTTTATGTCAACACAACCTAATGGGTTTAGGTAGGAATCCCATCTGCAATACCTCTCCAGAGCAGAAGGTGGCAGTAATGTGTGACAGGCCCCATTCATCAGCCAATGCAGCATGCTTCTGGCAAAGAAGATCCATTACCGGGAGTTGGGAGCGGGAGATTGACAAGGGGCAACCTCCGGTCTCGAAAAATGAAGCCTATGCAGAAGTACAAAAAACTGCAGTGATGTTAGAAGCTAAAGGTTCAGCTCGGTGGTTAACCACAGACTGTAAATATGGTTATCTGACGTTATGATGAATGTTATACTCCACCTAAATGTGGACATTAAAAAACAAACTTTGTGTAGTAATTATCCGTCAGTAACATAAACTGAACTCAACTGAACCTAATATGCTGTGTAGGTTATAGAGGATGACATTAAAGTTACATGGTTGATGTAGTGTCTTAAGATTTGAGCAAACTGTTAACAAATTTTAAAAAATGCACTTTGTAAGAGCATCTGTAACCATTAAGAACTATATTAATAACCATATTAATTTTCACTGAACTCATACACAGAATATAGCTGTAGAAATATAAAATATAAATAACATATGGAATGAAAATAAGATATAAAGCACATAGATATAAAGTATAAGAAATAGTTTGAAGAATACAGCCATGTACTGAGCTCATGTTAATAATAAATGAGTTACTGTATGTTCTGTACTAAAGCACAGAGAGTTGGGACCTGTTAATTATTTAAATAATTCAGGTTATATTTGTTTCATGTTAAGATGAAGTACTATCCACAATAAACTGCTTAATTTTTCCTCACAAAATCTGAGACAATTTGATGTGGAATATCATTGTGCAAGTGAGTGAGAGAGCTGAAAATAGCATGATTACAACAAGGTTTATCTTCTTAACTTTGAATAGATGTTGATTACCTGAATACTGTACCTTTGTTGTCTGGGTAGTACACTGTTGAATTTATAAATGTACTCTTACACACAGATGAATACAGAAAAATAGATGAGAACAAAAAAAATGATTTAATGAATAACTGATATTTTCTCTCTTTCTTTGCCATCCTGAAGACCCCTCACTAAAAGTCCATGTTCTCCTGGATCCATGTCACATGCTTGAGCTTCTTCTGAATGACATTTCAACAGTCAAAGTTCTGCTGAGAGAAGATGTCCAGCAGATAAGACAGCAGTACATGAAGGAGCTCCACAGGCTTCAGAAGAAGGAGGAGGGTTTGCACTTTGGAAGACTATTCATGCTGTTCAAATAAAAATAGATCTCCTCCAAACAACTTGCAATCAAACTATTTTCTTCCCATTTTAAAACCCTTTGTCCAGTTTAGATGGGAGAAGTTGATATTATGTGATATTGATCTGGGAAGACTACATTTCTAAATCATTTTTAACTGTGTTTTTATTCACAAGTTATTGATCTTATTTACTCTCCATGTATCTTGATTTAAGAATGGGGCTGTGATTAAGGGCATATTTTTGCAATGACTCTGTTCCATCCCACTTTCAGAAATGAACTACATTAGTATTTGGTAAAAAAAATGTCGAAAGAATAAGAAGTTGTGTAAAAGTAGACTTCCTTCCCTAAGCTATTGAGTTGAGCATTAATGCACATTTTAGTCTTGTCATTTCAAATCTGAAATGTATACTCATAAGTAGACATAAAGGAGTGCATTTATATAGAAATATTTATTTAATCTGACAAACTATTTCTTATACTTTATATCTATGTGCTTTATATCTTATTTTCATTCCATATGTTATTTATATTTTATATTTCTACAGCTATATTCTGTGTATGAGTTCAGTAAAAATTAATATGGTTATTAATATAGTTCTTAATGGTTACAGATGCTCTTACAAAGTGCATTTTTTTAATTTGGTAACAGTTTGCACAAATCTTAAGACACTACATCAACCATGTAACTTTAATGTCATCCTCTATAACCTACACAGCAAATTAGGTTCAGTTCAGTTTATGTTACTGACGGATAATTACTACACAAAGTTTGTTTTTTAATGTCCACATTTAGGTGGAGTATAACATTCATCATAACGTCAGATAACCATATTTACAGTCTGTGGTTAACCACCGAGCTGAACCTTTAGCTTCTAACATCACACAAACTCATTATGTTCAACAACAACATCTTAACAACAAACATTTCTAAACCATTGACCGTAAATAATGGAAATAATGGAAATAATGGACTACACTGAGTAGTTAGCAAACTACAACAACAAATCAGAAAACACAACAATGAAACAGAAAACACAACAACAAATCAGAAAACACAACAATGAAACAGAAAACACAACAACAAATCAGAAAACACAACAACAAAACAGAAAACACAACAACATTTGTTGTTTTGTAATGGAAACATTTTGGATGTTTAGGCTGAATGTGGAAGGTTAACAGGGGGCAGGTTCAGACAGTGGTCCCCAGTTTTGTGATTTTCTTGCTTGTCTGCTTATTTTTTAAAACAGATAGCATAATGCACAGCAATCTGTCAGCATTTCAAAGGTTGAATCTGGTTGCTGTATTTTCACACCTGTAAGCATGTTTTCAAGCTGCTGTGAAAGTCATTGTTATTGGGAATACAGTTCTATTCCAACAAATCCAGTCTGTTGTGTTGTCTTTTTCTAAACTTGACACCAACTGGGGGTAAACTAAGTTGACACGTTTAGACTGCTAAATGTAAACATTCTTGATATGTCAAAAGTGTGTTTTTCTGAATAATTACTATTTTAGAGTTTATTTTCACATAATAAAAAGGTTTGTCTCACAGTAAATAATTTCTGATGATTGAACTTAAGTGTTGTTCAGTCTGCATGATTAATTAGTGTTATTTACCACTTAAAATATGTAGCTGTACCTACCATGTCAAAATAAGTTATCCATAATCATATTATACAAGTTAATGTGACCCAAGACAATTGAGTCAGATCCTTCCTTAGTAAATATGTTGAAACAACTTTTACAAATTAAGTTGGACCCAAACATTACAAATAAGTAGTGGTAACGCTAATACTTTATGTTCACTCAACATATTTACAATTAGTTGGTTCAACAAAATTGTGTCTCGCTAAATGAAAGCATTTTAATTAGGTGGAAATTCTTTCCATAATTTTATTACTTTACCCAACAAATGATTTCTTTGAGTGCACGATGTGAAGATGATTTGAGAATGTCAGCTGTGATAAAGCATGTTGAATATTGTAACAGCGAGTCAGGTGACGCTCGGTGTGGTGAAAGCATCAGCTCCCCTGTTAGCTGATGTCACACTGATCACAGGCTTCTCAGCTTCAGCTTGTCATAATCTACTCTCACACTGCCCGAGGAAGAAACCCCCCAGTGGATCTTCTACCATTTCTGCACTCCCCCCCCCTCGCAGATCTGGTGGCTCCCGAATCTTTCATGTACCACCGATCTCTCAGTCCCTCTGCAGCTCACATGCTGGAGCCAATCAGCTTCATGGTGACAGCTCTGCTCTTCTTCTCTTTCAGGACTTCCAGTGTGTGTCTGTGTGTGTGTGTGTGTGTGTGTGTGTGTGTGTGTGTGTGTGTGTGTGTGTGTGTGTGTGTTTGAAGGGGGCAGCGCCTCAGGCGGAAGTGGCCCAACCATCTGCCGAGTGCTGGAGCAGCAGACCCTCAGCCCAGGTGAGGGGGGGTGGGGAGGGGGTTGTTCTGTGTGCTCGTGACTTGGAGCTCAGCAGAGGTGAAACACAGGAGAGGGAAAGTTTGATTCTGCACTGTGTCCCTGAGTCACTGCTTCTTCCTTCGTCCATATTCGGTTCATTTCAAGTGTTTGTTGATTTGACCGACAAACATTTACCGACTTTGTCCTCTGAAAAGATAAATGATGTCATTGTAGTTTTTTCTGTACGACGCTGTTTTCATACACACACTCCAGAACACACCAGAAAGTCTTAAGATGAAAGACCTGACGTGAAAAAGATGTTTCAATCTGAGCTGGAGGACAAAGTGATGCAGGCCGAGTCACCCTGAAGGCTCCGCCCCTGAAAGTCTGCAGGTTGCTGTGAGGAGTGGGGTGCAGACCAGTACCTGAGGAGCACTGGAGGGGTAAGGTAGTAGGGGAAAAGTTCCCGCAGAGATTTTAAGATGAAGAGGAGAATTATTATCTCTGTCTCTCACACAAACATGTGAAGCTGTAAAAATGTCCACAGGGTTCAATCTCTGAACCCTGTGGACATTTTTACGTTTTTACGTCGTGTGTGACGAGGGAGGACAGTAATAAGTGGACAGTAGTCATGGCAACGGGTGGCACGTCCGCTGAACACCTGAGATGCATCTGACCGTTACAATCCGACCTCCAGCTCTCACTGAAGAATATACAAGCCATGTTGTCTGCGTCTCCTCACTGAGGAATATCTGAGGAGTCTTCACATATTTCTTCAAACAAAAACATGTTCGTTTGTGTTTTTTATGTTTTCATCCTCTGCATTATAATCACAAACCTCCGGCTCTGTTGTTTATGTGAGGTTATGAGAGGTGGTGCGTTCCTCCGCCGGGCTTCATTATCTAAATACAATCCTGTATCGATGTGCCATGATGGTCAGATATGGTCGTATGTTTGCATGATTAAGATTCTCCTCAGGTGTGATGCTTCCTGATTTCAGGTAGGATTTTAAAAGTCCTGCAGTGTGAGCCGGACTTTAGAGGAAGTCATCATTTGAATCCTTGTGCTCCTCCTGAGGTCTTTAAATCAGTCTGATTGTTTGAGCCTGGTTGTGTCAGAAGGCCGTCTGATCAAACAATGTGTATGCAGGCTGTTGATGTTTATGTGAGGGTCAAAGGTTGTGAGTTTTATGAGCATTTTATTTCCCCCAGCTCCTCGTCATTATCTGCATTCTTCCTATTTTTGTTGCTGCTCCCCTAAATGTGCCGTTACTCAGAGACAGGAAGTCCAAGGGCAGCAAATGTTGGAAATAAACCTGCATCACCCCGAAGGCACCAAGGATGAGATGGGGAGGGTCAGACGGTGCGACTGTAAAACATCGACAGCTCAATGTTTTAAAACCCAAAGGTCTAATGGAAGTAAATCTGAACTGTTTCCCTTACAGCTTGGACGAATTCATCACTAACACAGGTTTTAATATTCCGAGTGTAGAGAGAGGACAGCAGCGTCCAACTCATCCTTAAGAAGCGAGCGAGCCGCAGGAACGTAGAGAGGAAGCATTCAGGGGCCGACGGCGGCCATATGACCCTGATGAAGGCCACAAGCCGAACACGCGTCAGCTTGAGGCGTTGCGTTATTAATAAAGTTCATGAAGTTGATCTTTGTACTTGTAAGAATTATTCATCTTCTATTCATGGGGAAGAGTTGATCTGTGGGTCCAAGAAAGACTCAAGACGGTTTATGAAATAGGTCGGGGGTTCGATCCCCAGCACCTGCAACAACATGTTTGATGTGTACTTAGGCAAGACACTTAACCCTGAATTGCTCCCGCTGCTTCGTCGGCGGCGTATAAATGTGTATGAATGGATGAGTTAATACTGATGGACTCTTTACTCAGCAGCCTCTACCGTCAGTGTGTGAATGTGTATGAATGGATGAGTTAATACCGATGGACTCTTTACTCAGCAGCCTCTACCGTCAGTGTGTGAATGTGTATGAATGGATGAGTTAATACCGATGGACTCTTTACTCAGCAGCCTCTACCATCAGTGTGTGAATGTGTAGGTGTGACCTGCAGTGTGAAAGCGCTTTGAGTCATCAGAAGACTAGAAAAGTTTTATACAAGCTAAAGTCCATTACAGTCTACTGAGCCCAATCTCACAGAGAAGCCTCTCCAGCAGACCCGTTGTTTTCCTCTGGTACAGTGCACTTGCTAGGCGCTTATCTCTGCTGCTGTGCAACGTTTTTCTTCGCAGTTTTTGAACATGCATATAAGATAAAACATTTCAGCTCAAGTCACAGCTCTCCCTAGCGTCACTTTTGGTCCAAGCAGCTCATCAAAGCAAGTAGGAGGCTTTACCTCCTCTTGTTATGACATTTGTCCTCCTCGCCTCAGAGCAAAGCAACGGAGTGAGCTCCATGTTTGCTTGAATCCATTCTTTCCCACTTATTAGCACACTCTGCCCCGCTCCACGGGCGCTCCCAGCGTGTGGACTTAGATGACAGCAAACTGACTGCTGTTGGCGTGAGCTGACCATGTCTTAAACTTCAGAGCTACGGGACCCTTTCCACAGCGGGAGACGTTCCCAACGTTAGGAAGGGGAGGAGTCGACATGCCAAAATGGCGGCTGAAGCAACAGAGTCTTAGGCTCTGATGACAGATTGTACCTTTATATCCATGCTCTGTGTAATTCCACATATTCACGGTATCAACAAAAGAGCAGAGAAACAAACTGGTGAACAGAAAACATCATGAAGCAGGATGTTAACGTATAACTCCCTTACAGGGCTGTCTCCAGGATTAACTGGGCCCCATGAACAGAGCTCACATTAAGCCCCTCCTCAACAGCCTGAGATATTACTATCACCACACCTCCATTGCACTAATGAGCCATTAACAGATTTACATTAAGGTCGACAACATTTGACTCCTTTAATAATGTAACATGCCACACATTTTAAAATGATACAATCTCCATCGTTTCAAAAAGTGTCAATCCCAAAAGTTGCCACAAGAAATAAAGATAGAGAGAGAGAGAGAGAGAGAGAGAGAGAGAGAGAGAGAGATAGAGCACTGTTTGAAATGAACAAATGTGTTGGCAACAAGAGGGCAAAGCTGGAGAGAAGAGAGGGCCTCCGTTTGGGCCCTTTGTAGTCAGTCCCAGAATAGTAGAATTTCCTGAATATTTCCCGCTGTGTTCACACATCAGCTCACCCCGACTTCATGCAGAAACTTAACTAGGAGGCCTGCAGGGAAAGGTCAGGGTAGGAAATTCAGCTTCATCCAGAAAATATCAGGAAGTTTTCAGGACTTTTGTGCACGTATAAAAACATCACATCTGCTCAGGTTTGTTTAAAAACTCTTCCAAAGAACATTGTAATTTTATACGTTGTTGATCAAACTGGGACCCACCCAGAGCTGTTCCTCCAAACATGAACACATCCACATAAATGCGGCAGAGTCTGAGACAAAGGGGATGTCTGAGGGAGGGATTTGTAACCGATCTTCGGCTCATTCTCATCTGATGATGATATAAAAACGGTGTTAATTCAGTGATATAATTCACACAGCAGCAGAGAGAAGGAGGAGATTTTCCACGCTCCTTAACTCCTGAACATCCACGCTGCATTAATCTCCGTCTCCTATAGCCCATTCATCACACACACAGCTCTGTTGTTGACCTTGTTGTATTCAAACCAAAATGAATAGAGTGTGAACACAAAGCTTTGTTGAGTCTTTTGTGCAAGCTGTTTCCTTTTAGTGTATTGTGGCCTTTTGTTTTCTGGAGGCAAAGAGAAGCTCAGCATGCACGCCAAATGAGCCTCTGTGCGCCGTCGACTCACAAAGTGTGATCAGTATCTTTTCTGCAGTAACAAAGACACCGGTCTGAGCAGCCTCTGTGGCCCTGGGGCTTTGTATGTGGAGTATTTTCACATTTCTCCAGGATATAACTACACAGACTGCTGTTAGTAAGCCAGATCATCATCTACGGCCCCCTTTGATTTAACACAAAAGGTACAACATGTATAAAAATTTACCCTATTGATCAGGCTATATTACTCAGTTAACTGGAGAGGTATTTTATCAGGGTGGGTAGCCCCCAGAAGTCTCTCCCCCAACATTTCCCATCTCCTCCTGTGGGATCCTGAGGTGTTCCCAAGCCAGAAGGGATTTATAATCCCTCCAGTGAACTCTCGGTCTACCCCGGGGTCTCCTCCTAGTTAGAACCACCTGGAAATCCTCCAAAGTGAGGCAACCAGGAGGCATCCTTGACCGATGACTAAACCAGCTCAACTGACTCCTGAAGGAGCAACGACTCTACTCCGAGCTCCTTCCCGGTGTCCGAGTTTCTCACCCTCTCTAAGGCTGAGCCCCTGAAGAGGAAATTCAATTCAGCAGCTTGTATCTGCGATCTTGTTCTTTTAGTTACTACCCATAGCTCATGGCCACAGGTGAGGGTTTGAAAGAAGATTGACGGTAAATTGAGAGCTTTGCCTTGAGGCTCCGCTCCCTCACCACCACGATAGTCCAGCATCCAGATGCTGCACCAATCCACCTGTCAATCTCTTGATCCATTTTACCCCTACTCATTTTCATGAAAAAAAAAGAAAACAAGTGAGTGTAGTTGAACAGTCTACAGCGGGTCTTCAACCACTTCTGCCCCCCTCCCCCCTCATCCCAGTTGTGCCCCCCCTCGCAGATCTGGTGGCTCCCGAATCTTTCAAGCCCCGCCGATCTCTCAGTCCTACATGGATATTGAATTTGGAGTTCCCCAGGGGTCAATATTAGGCCCCTTATTGTTTATTAAATAGGCTCCATAAAAGATACATGTAAGGGATTCAAATATTAATATTTATTGACAGAAATGGTTAAGTAAAAGCAATAGATAAATAAATAAGGGAAGGAATAAATAAGTGTTAACTTTGTCCTTTTCTTTTACTTTAATGTTGACTATATTCTCTTTTCGGTTTAAACATGTTTAAAACAAATATATAAATCAATCAATAAAGTAAATATAGGTGTTTAAAATCAAATCAGTTGTTATGCTTGAGTATTTGTCTGTGTTTCTGAGGGTTTACCCCTTTGTAACCGTCGCCCCCTGTTGGAAACACCGCACTCTACAAAAGCAAGGCCCCTAATCCAATTAGGGACACTTGACTGGTGGAGCTAATTAGGGTTGAAGATATTGTCTTTCATCAACGGATCGAGTCTCATGGACTAGTGAGCACTGGCCTCGACATCTGGACCCAACATGGGCCGATCCGTTCACCATCCATGGGAATGCTAATTAGCTCCGTCAATTTAACCGAGCACGGACCAAAACCTGACTCGGGTCTCTTTTAGCATCTTTTACGAACACAGGGGTCCTGAGACTCAAAGGATGCCATTCTGTTCTCTCTGAGAAGTGAAAGGCCTGAATTTTCACGCTCAGAAAAAGCATGAAATGAGCTTCATTGTTCTCACTGAAGAGGCTTGGGCCGAGAGTTTTCTGAAGCCGTGATCTCCCGTGTTTGTGCTTTTCATAGTTGTGCTGCCCGCTGTGAAAAGAGCTCATCAAGGAAGCCGGGCTAACCTTTGTGTCTCTCACAAATGTAATTGGAGCCTGACTGAGAGGTGAGGTAGGGGATTCTCTCGACTCATTTCCACCCTGCTCTCGCTTTGCAAGGCTGTGTTGAAGAAGGCACGTAAAAAGCAGGAGCAGATGCATAATTCCTCAGCGTGTTTCCAACGCACGCATGCATTTTCATGTGGAGGGGCGAAGTTTAAGAGGGAGGCAGAGAGTGAAACAAAGGCAGACCTTTGCTCTTACTCTTAACACACTGTCTCTTAACTCCCATCTCTCCCAGGAGTTCCAGCAGGCAGCTACAATCCCGCCTTAGAGCAGTGTGGTCCAGTCAAGCAGCATAAGAGGATTGGGGCTCAGATAGCACTTGATTAGGCTGCAGTGAATGGAGCTATGTGCTCAGTCCCAACAGGATTTCCATGGCACTTGACTGAGGACATACGAGCTGTAACCAGAAACGAAACAACCAGCAATCCGCCTCCTTTCTCCTCATGTGCATGTGTTCAGCATGGGGAATAAGATCACCCAGACAGCTTTAAAGATTCACAGAGAGCACAGCGCATACCATTCCTGCCATTAAATGAGTCGTACCCTTGGAAGGGGCCACGGAGCTTACACTAACCTAATTACTGCACAATAGTGCCGAGTAAGGAGCCACTCTAATTAATGTGAGCGTACAAACACAATGGTTGCATGTTATTTGAATTTCATAGCTATTCTCCGGCCACTTGAGAAAACAGCAAACATTACAGGAGCAGTCACGGATAATTTTGCTCTTTTGGATGCACCGCTCAGCCCTATAGAAGTGTTTACGAGTTAAAGCCGACCCCTCGCTCTGCTCCCTTCTCTGTAAATATGTGCCCTTGATTCTCTGGGTCCCCACAGGCAGGCAGAGTTGTAGAGCTGGAGGGTTCGGTTGCACTGTTTTGAAAGGCTGCTGAAGTTTGACGGCTCTGCCTGCTAAAAGCAGAGTTGATCTTTCAGTCACGACTATGTAAAACAAGGGCTGGGAGACGTGGAGTGGAAACTTGAGATGGAGTGGAAACACACAATGTACAGTAGATGGGGAGTGAAGTGGAGTTTTTAATCCATGAAGTTATCAAGGTTAATCTGCCTACCAGCAGCTCTGAAGCTCATAATCACTACGCTCTACCTCATGTGTTGAATACATTAACAAAAACAATGAATGACCCCTCAGTACTTTACCTTCAGGTGCATCTTTAAAACATTTCTCACTGAGTGGAGCAGTCACTTTGTTGAGCTCTGGTGTCCCCTGCAAGCAGCGACTATGAGAAGTCATTGACTCAATTCAAAGCCAAACTTTCCTCAGATCAGCTCCATGTGCCCCTTATCAACGAGTCTATTTCTGTCATGACAATGTGAGAGGACTCATGTGGGATTGTTGCAATACAAGAATGTTGAAACCTTGACATGAGTCTAGTACAAATCAAACAATGTCTGTTTGTAAACAGGCATTTCTTCTTTCTTATAACCAAAAAACAGGTTATCTCGTGCACGCTGTCTGAATTATATAATTGAATTTATCAGAGATTAAGAACAACACAAGTCAGGATGTAGAGAGGAGGAAACAACGACAGGAAGTGCAAGCAAACATCTTTAAGTTTGATCAGACACACATGTGCTGACAGGAAGTGACCAGTGGTGCTGACAGGAAGTGACCAG